>NW_015090805.1:1569780-1570200 GCF_001431845.1 Calidris pugnax
GCGAGCGAGCGCGGCCCCCCCCCGACTCGCGCGGCTCGCTTCCTCAGCGCCGTCCACTCCCCCACAGCCTGGAGCCCCCGTTACGCAACTCCGCCCGTGAGCGCAGCCCGCCCTTCTGCTCCCGCCCGCCGCTCCCCAGGGCCCCCCCCCGCCTGCGCGTCCTCCGGTTTTTAAAGGCATACTACTAAACCTGCTAGCACTGAGTAATCGACTAGCTCCTCTGACTGACGGCCCGCTCCACCTCTCATAAGCCGAAGATCCCTGAAAGCCCGCCCCCTCCCTCAGACGTCGACCAATAGAATGAGGCCAGGCGAGGGAGGCGGGCTCCGATGGCCAACCAAGCCGAAGCGCCGCGGTGGAAGAGCGCTATGACTGACGTAAGTCAACAAAGGTCACGTGCGGTGCTGCGGGGGCGGTGAT
>NW_015090805.1:1571942-1623189 GCF_001431845.1 Calidris pugnax
ACCCCCCCCCCCGCCGTCCCCGCCGCCGTCCCCGCCGCTGGGCGGCTTGTCAAGGGAGCGGGACGGCCCCGGCGTATTGCTGGAGCCTGCCCGGCCTTTCGAGAGAGAGATGTTTGTTTCTGTGAAAAGTTGTTGGCCCTGTCATTTAGTTAAGTAATGGCTGCTCCTGTCGGCCCAAGATGGCCGGACAGGGAGGAGAAAGAGAAGGGGGGGGTTGAAGCGGGGGGGAGGTAAACACGAAACAAATACCGGGAACGAATGTGCACGTCGCCTGGAGCCTAAAGCCCCCCGGCGAAGGTTGAGGGGAAACTCTCCTGTGCGTTGCGAGTTCTTTTCTGGGTGCTTCCCTGCTGCGGGCAGGGCGTTTGCAGCGCCCGTGTCCTCCTTATCAACCTGTAGCACATTCTGCTGCCCATCCGTAAGCTGTTGACAAAGGCCGCGCAGGCTGAGCGCCGGCCGGCTGTCTTTAAAAGACTAAAAAGCGAGGAAAAAAAAGCCGTGTGTGACAGAATAACTCCCGACTGCTTTTAAAAACAGCCCAGGGTTGGGAGCAGGGGGGACGGTGTTCTCCTGGTTCCTGCTTTCTGACTTGTTCCTGTCAGGAGCGCTGCGTTTGACACTTTGTTCATCCTATTGTTGTGCCCGTGCCGTATGCTGATATTTTTGCGTGGAGAATCTTTTTCTGTCGCTGGTCTCAGTTGATCTGAAGACCTAACTGTAAAGCGCGTTGAATCCAGTAGTCTAGGCCCTTACTTGTGTTTAGGTGTTTATTTCTGGCATGATTGGAAAAAGCTCAATGTCAGGACATGGGGGGAGGGGGGAAGGATGGAAGGAAAAGCGAGTACACTTTTCTTTGTGCTTTTATTTTAAAAAATCTCGTGGTTTCCTCTTGATTTTCAGAGTTATTTATAAAAGTACTTCTTCCGATAAGTCAAAAAGGTAGGGGAGTGACATGTCAGACAGTTAAATAATGTACGTTAACTGTTAGTGGGCCAGAATTCATGTCTGCTCTGTGAATGCTGTTGAGGCTGTCGGAAATGTTACAGGGAATCACATATGGGATAGAGCTTAAGGATGACTGATAGAAAATAAAAGCATCGTATGTAATTAGATCTGTTGCCTGACATCACTAGGATAAGTTTTATTTTGTGTGCTTAAAATTAAGTAATGGAGGCAGCAATTCAACATATTAGTTGAGTTTTGAGCCCTTTCTTGCGTATAATGCATTTTCTTTTTTATACCAGTCGATTAAAGTTTTAGTATATGCAGTCTGTTTGAGATGACTGAAGTTGTGCGGCATCTTGATAGTTTTGCAGTACATTTCTAAAAATACCATTGCATGTACTCCTGCTGTATCAATGTGTGGATCTATGTAGCAAACACTAAAAAAAAAAACCAACCCTGCAACCAAGTATTTTGCTATTTTGCCTCAGTTTTCTGACAGTGTTTTGAACGTTTATGAATTGCACACTTAACTCACAAAGCATATTGTCCATAAAACTTGTTTCTGAGAAAAATAGGTTGTTAAGGAAGTAGAAAGATTAAAGCATTGCTCTTCAGTGCAAAGATGTTTAAGAAGAATTTCTTGGCTTGAACCAGATTAGTTTTTGTTTGTGCTTTTTACTTTCAACATGCTTGCATTTTTCAATTACTGTTATTGATAGGTAAGAAGTTGTTATTTTTAAGATGTTTGTTACTTAACTCCCTTTTTTTTGTGTGTGAAGCTCCGTACAGTCTACACTGTACAGGGAGGTTAGAGTAATTAATCTAGCAAATCACTTTAATTCCATGTAACAGTTATTTTTATTGTAGAAAGTGTGGCTGTATATATGTGGGTTTAATTAATAGGTTTTACAGCGACAGTAGCAAAATCTTTCCTTTTGTGTATGGAGCAACAGCAGCTAACAAAGACCTTAGACTCCATAATTATGAAGTCCTAACGGACTGATTTAAGAATCTACAAGCCAGGGCATTATAAAGTAACGTGAGATCTATGTGCAAGTATAGCAGGTAAGGAAAACCATTGAGTCATGTTTCCAGAGGAATCCTTCCCAAAGGCAAAAATTTATTGGTAGTCCTCTCGATGTGAGAATAGTACACCCACTTTTGAAGCTTTTAAAAAGACAGGCTGTAGCAGCACCTCTTCTGTGGACACCTGACAGTCTTACCTGTGGTTAAGGTGGTAGGAGCAGTGTACATCGAAGGAGACTGACTGGTGAGGTCCTGGGTTGCAAGTGTTGAGGGAGCTGCTCCGTTATCCGCACAGGCACGTGTGGAGCAGCAGGATTATGTTGTGGTCTTAAATTCGGTGACTCAATGCGAGGAGGTACTATTCTTGATTTTACTGGGGTTCATTTGGCAGGAGGCAGTGAGTTGGCTCCAGCCACTTGCAGGCCATTCAGGAGGTTTCATGAAGCCTTTGCAGTGGGAACTCTGGTTTAATGAAGCCACACCCTGACAGAGTTTAATACGAAGAAATCTGGGATCTCTTTCAGGGATGGAGGAAGCTTTGTGTCTGGAGCTTTAACATAGTTGTGAGTTTTATTCATGGTCCGGGTTTAGACTGCAATCACCCCCCCCTTTGGTATGTTTTGCTTTCTAGGATATATGGCTGTAGTAGCATGAACTTAAACTGAGTCCTGCTGCTGGATGTAGCAAATCAAAAGAGCAGATAAGACATCAGATCTATACAATTTTATGAATTATTGAAGATATAGACTAAAGGTCAGGAATATTGTATTGTTGCTCCATGTATCGGATATGTAATAAGCCAGAAGAAATCAAACTTTCCTGTAATGGAAAGTCTACATGTTGTTCGTATGCGTGACAGAGAAATAGTTTTCTGTTGCTAAAAATTTTATATTTATTTTGAAGAAAAGGAGCCTGAAAGTCATAATTTGCAGCTAGTGTGGTTTTGTGGGAGAGCAGAGGGAAATTAAAAGAGAGGTCACCTTTCAAACTGGTTGAAATGCTGAAAGTCCAATGTAGCCAGTCTTTTGTAGGAGAAAGTGCTTACTGTTACTCTTCTGTAGTTGACAAGAAGAATAATGTAGAGGAGCAAGAAAACACCCAAAACAAAACCAAAACCCCATGCTGTTATCTTGATGTCTCTTTCTCCCAGGAAGATGTTCTCCCAGGAGGTGAAGCTTAAAGATTACTTGGGGGAGGGGGAGGACATGCATTGTATTGGAAGTGAATCGGAAAGCATTTAAGCATTTCCTTTTTCTTTCTTCCTGCTGCCCTTCCTCTCTCTCTCTCTCTCTCTCTCTCTCTCTCTCTCTTTCTCTTTCTCTTTCTCTTTCTCTTTTTTTTTTTTTTTTATGGTACTTCCAGTGTTTAGCCAAAGTTGACTTTCTTGCAGTGACAAACCTTCATTTAATAACTGTTAATTATTGTGGCTTCTATACAGATTTTGGTTGGTGTACCTGATCTAATGTATTTGCTATAAGGTGTTCGTTAATTCTTATTCATTGAGTTTAATCAGTTTGTCATATCCTGTAGACAAAATTTGAAGCATGTTTCCATTTAAAATTGTTGATGTTGAAGTTCATCTAAAGAGAGATGAAGTAGTTCCATGCAATGTGCCACTTCATGGTCCCTTTTACCTTTGGTGGTTTTGCATCCCTTTTGTTTTCGAGCTGGTTTAAAAAATGGTATTTCCTTTGTGTAAAGGCCGCATGTGTTGACAAAATTAATGAAGTGATTATCTATGCTTTTACTAAGCATACAAAATAAGTGCACAGTGACAATATTCTTTCATCTTTCTTATAATTGTAGGTGTTACTTGTTTAAAAATAGTTCCGGACAGTGTGAATTAGTATATATTGACTTTGTCCCTTTTGTGTTGACTTTAATGTTAATTTTCTACTAATCTATAATTAAATATCCTTAGTTTTAATTATAACAGACTGCTTGAAAAATAATTATGCAGGAAAACATCTTAGCAGATTAGTCTAGGTGTAATAAAGTTATGTTTTTTAATAACTTTGGAAACATTTTGGCTTAATTTATTTTCATCAAAACAAAGAAATACTGCTTTAAAAAGGATTATAGTGTTTGCCTTATATAATGGCAGCGCTGAGAACTGAGAAACTGGGAATTGGTACCATGAGACGTTTGTAACGTGTTCCAAGAAGTGGGCAGCCTCTCCAATTTCTGTAAATTTGTATCTGAGCTGTTCCTTTATGTTTTTTTAAAACACATTCTGCATTTCTTATCTGTTTTTTATCTAGTGTGTTGTCTGTTAATGTGGAACAAGTAGAAGTTGGCTAAAATTTTGTTAATTGTGTTATGGGTGGAACTGGTTTTCTAGCCTTTTGTGCAGGTGTCTGAAATTGGAAAGATTTGAAGTAAAAATGTTAAGTGTGCATATTGGCTAATGGGGACTGATGTATTAATTAATATCAATATTTTTCTGTTTGCAATTTGGATTTTATGTTAATAGGGTTTTTTAGGATCCAGTTAAGGTGTAATGGATGACACATTCTGTAGGTTTGCAATATTTGTATTTCATCCAGTATTAATAACAACTTTTTTTTTTTTTTTAAATGGACGTTATGCAGTACTTTCTGCTTAAATATGAGGTACTTGTCGTGTTTTTGATACTTTCAAAACTAGTGTTCAAGGCATATTTCTTTCTAATAGTGGGGGTTTTTTATTGCTCAAAACATACATTCTTGTATGTTTCTTAAATTTTAAGTGCAATGTTGTTACTGCTTCCAGAAGGCAAGGAAACTGAGGAAGTTACAAAGGTTACAGTTGTCATTTTAGTGTGTAAATGGAAAGGCAAGGATGGACCTCATCTCTACAAACAACATGCTTTTGTAGAAGTGCAGTTAAGATTACAGGACAGCTAGCAAATTGGTATTTGCATTTCAGTAAGCTTTATGTTTGCTATCAGGAGACTATTAGTAGGGAATACAATGTAAGATTTTTTTCCTTGTTATAGTAGCTTTTCATGTTACTTATAGAATAAATGTTACATATTGTAGCTTTTACGTACTGATCTGCTGAGTCTGGAGGCTGAAGTGGCCCATTTTTTTAGGTGACACATATGCATAGACTTAAGATAATTCATGCCCTACTGACTTAATCAAGCAGACAATGCAGGCAGCAATTTGGGATGAATAAGAGAGAGAAATATTATTTATTGTATTTTAGCAGCTGAGGAATAGGGGTTCTGAAAAATTACTTATTTTTTTTGAAAGAGTGAAGAAAACCTGTGGCAAGAATGGGATGCAATTCATGGTATTGCATGGTGTTGCATACCATTGCAATGGTATTCTTTCAATTCTGTTCCAATAATTTAACCACTAAAATCCTTCCATTGATCCATTTGTGGGTCATGATGCTTTTGGACTCTAGTTTTCACATTTCTACACAGGTAATCTTGAGTACCATATGTGAAGAAGAGATAGATAATCTAAAGCATTTGTCTATACATAATATTCAGGTGAGCTTTCTGCTCATGAAAAGCATGGTGCTCTGCCTCTTACCAGCCTTTGTAGATGTTTGTTCACTGTAGTGGGTTGAGTGGACTTGATAATTATAGAGGTAAGACAGTCTGCAAATGTTGATACCATCTGAAGTAGGTGTTGAAAGCATCGGATAAAATCTATACCATATGTTTGTTACACCATTTTAAAAAAAGAGTAGATGTTTCATACTTGAATAACTGTGCGTGTGGAACCATTAATTTTCGTTACATTAGTAAGGTGGTACAAAATTAAGGAGAGTCATGGAAAATATTTGTGGCTATAAAGTGATTTTATGCTGATGAACATTTATCACAAGACTCTCCCGTACCAGAATTATATGCCATAGCCCACTGTTGTTCTTTATCCCACTGAGAATTAGGCAAATTTATGTTCTGTGGAGAAATTAAGCTTTGATTTCCAGTCTTACGGGCTCATGATTAAAACTTCAGGCTGATCTCTGGTTAGTGGAAAAATATTGTTCTTCTTGGTCTCAACTGATATGATTTTTGGGTAATGTGAGGGATTTTGCAATATTTTCAACAGACTGAAAGGAAAGGAAATATGTGTATTTGTAGTCTGAGAATACTAAAATAGTTGTGTAAAAACTAGTTACTGCTGTGAAGGGCTTAGGTCAGCTTCTAGAGAAATGAATTAAGCAGATTGGCTGTGAGTCTGAGGTGAATACATATCTGAGCTGGGTGGCAGGTTTTAGTATTGGTTCAGATAATTCCAGAAGCTAATCCATTTTTATGCCCACTGTGAATGCATGTAGATATATGTACAAAACTTCCAGTCCTGCAGTTTCACACCTATTTTGTATTTTACATGTTCAACGCCTGTTAAGTTACTTCTTGTTTCAACTTTACTTCTTGGTGAGATTCTGCAACTACGGTGTTTAAAGTGTAATGTCTGAATAACACATCTTCACAATTACAAATTGAAGTGATGCTCATTAAACTTCAGTTGTCCTTATAGAGACCAGTTGACAGTCTTCGTTGCAAATGTTAACAATGTTAATAGTGTTAATATTCTTCACTAGCAGAACACTACTTTGTAGCTAAAAACAGACAAAATTGAACTAAGTGGTTCTCTAAGGAGTCCTGCGGAAGGCTGCCAGCATTTGTGTAGGTGTATCTGAGAGGATAATCTTGGTACTTTACAGAACATTTTTGTTATGAGGAAAGAGAGGAACTGTGAGTGATAATCTGAGTTTGTTGGAGCAGGGAAATTCTGTAAAGTAAGAGAAAATAATTAAATATTTTATTTTATGTTTTTGATACACAGGTGCATTAGAGAAATAGCTGTCGCAGTTGTAATTCCTCTTGTGGAACGGCTGTTTTCAGGGCTGGTCTGTTCAAAGCTTGTTTTCAAGACTAGTTCTATTGATACTGTCAAAAGTACCATGTGCCGTTTGATGGTTTGTTTGTGGACCTAATAAAGTTTGTTGACTGGTCTATTTTTAAAATGAGCTTCTGTTTGTTAACATTTTGCAGTTGCATCAGGTATTATTCTTGATACTGAATACTATTCTTTGTATTTAAACAATGATAGGAAAGTATTCCTTATGTAAAGAAGATACCGTGTTAATGAACAGAAAGCCCCCAAAGTGTGTTTGGGAGTTGAAGAATATTCTGTCTCAGCTACTTTCACTTTAGAGTATGAGGACACATGGATTATCATCAGAGCTGTTTTGACAAAATAGCTTCCTTTATGGTTCTTGCATTTGCTACGTAGCATTCATGGAAGAAGCTTGTTTAATTAAGATGTAGAATTAAGAGCTCATTTATAGTTTTGTAAAGAGTGACTAAAAGTGTGTTATGAATTACAACCAGAACACTATATGTCTACATATGAATTTCCTTTGTGGTAAGTTGTTAAATTAATTGTTGTTTGTTAAAATGGCTTTAAGTCATTTCCTTTTTTCACAGTGGTGTTTTGAGGATAATGATTCACTTCTCAATATAGATTGGTTATTAAAGTCTAAAGCAGATTGAATAGTGAATGTGCTTTTCATTAAATTTCTGCTTGCATTTTGAGAATTTAAAAATTCTGAACAGTTGCAGGATATAATTTTCAGCGTTAGTCAGAAGATCCAGTGCAATGGCTTTTATAATAGAGCCAATAGGTCTCTCTCTTTTTTTGGTAGTATTATGTTACTTCCATTGCAGTTTCCATTTTAACTTTTTAAGCACTCTTTTCATTATCTTATGATTTGAAAACTTACTTGCACAAGAATCTAGAGTAGAATAATGAATTGAAGTTAAGACTTTAGTTTAATGTATTTTTCCTCTAGGTAACAGAATTTTAAGTACTCTCTCTGTTGCTTCTTGTATGTGCTAGTGAAACCGTTTTTTGGCCTGTGTGATGAATCAGGCTGCAGAACTGACTCAGATCAAAAATAATCTAGTGAAAATGGAAAATTCATTAGTTCAAAATAACCAATACAGTTCATTGTGCAGACTCAAAATAGGCTGTACAGGTGCTTTAAGAGAGATAAATTTGACAGGTTAGGGCGAGTCCATTTTAGTGTGACACTGTTTCTGTAAGGAATATTTATAAAACTATTGCTGAAGCAGAAAGGTTTGCTCCCTTACCTTCTTATGTGGGATGGAATTATATATATTTTCGAAGCACAGGTTGCTGGGATCATATTTCTTTTTGGAGAGGAGGGGTGGGATGAGCACAGTGGCCTGGCTTCATTTACCCTGTCTGAAGGAAGACCTAGTATTTTGTGAAGTTAGTCTGCCACTAGGAGACTTGGGACAGGTTCAGATTTGAACATATGTGCAGCAGCAGAGGATGCCAGATACATGTAACAAGGACTGTAGGAGAAAATGACATCTTTTTTTATGAAGCTGTTTTATGTCATTGCGGACATGACTCTGAATGAAAGAAAGATGCTGAGTGATATATTTTGAGTACTTAATGAATTTTATTTGAACCTCCATTTTATTTTGAAGAAGAGGAGAAGTGAAATAGTCTTCTGGGAAGGTTTTCCAGAACATAGTGTCATAATAAAAGGAAGAGATTTTCAGTTAAAGGAAGTGGAGGAAAGGTTGTAGAAGGATACTTATAGATGTGAAAAAGAGTGGGAAAACAAGGAATTAAATGGGTGACACAGTGATGCAAACAAAATTGGGCTGAGGTGGGGGGGAGGGGCGGGGAGAGGCCAGTGGAAATCACGTTATATTTGTTCTTTCCAGCAGCTACCTGAATCTTGTTCCTGGATACCATCTGACTGTTATTGCTAATTTAAAGTAGCATTTAAGCTCTTGATGGTGCTGGTCCCTGCCTCAAAAGGTTTTAAAAACAAGGTAAACTGGAACAAAATAGAGAGAACAAAATTGAGGAGGGTTTGTGGAGGGTGTGAAAAAGCTTAATAAGAGTTCTGTGCTGTAAGTTCTGAATGTAACATTGCCTCTGCTCTCTCCCATTTTTGAATTAAAAGTAAGGCATGGTAGAGGAAGGTGCTGCTTTAACAGATGCATTGGCTGCATTGTCTATGTCTTTATCTTCTATTGCTGCTTCTCTTTTCCCTCCTTACCCCCCAAGCAGGGGAAGAGTAAAGAAACCTACTGCTTTTGCTCTTCCCTCAAGGTGACAATGAAGGCCAAGAACTGTCATGTGTCTGTTCTCATGTCATGTTTTGCTGCCTTTAGATTTGAAGGATAAAGTAAGCTGAGCAAGTATGGAAGATGTAGGTGGAAATGTTAAAAGGGCAAGAAATAGTTTAAAGTATGGAATTGAAAGCCCGTGTAAGGGAGAATGATGCTGATCTAGGGAATGTAACAGTGTAGTTTAATGCAACGAAGTGTAGAAAAAGCACAAGATAAAGCGGAAGGATAAGAAAAATGGAAACATCCATTATATAACATAAAACATGTCACAAGCAATCTCTGGTAGGAAAGAAAAAGTGGAACGATATTGGGAAGAATAAAGTAGTGCAAAAATTGAGTACACTGGTTGGGTAAACTTTAATAGATCTTCTGGGCAAGTTACAAATATAGTAACTAAAAGTAGATGATACACACCATGGTTCTTAAAGCTAGTGTTTTTAGTATTTGGTGTAGTCCACAGAAATGTGTTGTTTTGTGAATATTTTTAATCTTTCTTGGGTTTTAAGGGTTGGAAGGGCAGAATTTGTAATTTCATTAGCACTTGAACATTATAAATTTTCAAAGATGGGAGGTTACAAAACTTATTGAAGAATGATCTGATTTCAAATGTTACCTGTTAAAAAGATCAACAAATTTGGCTTTGGGGCTTTTTGTGCTTCTTAACCAATTTTCCAATCCCCTCCTCCTTTTTAAAAAGAAATGAGTGTTTATTCGCCCTTTCTTAATTCAATAGAAAGGGCGAGTATAGCTTTTACTTTTTATCACTTCTGAAAAAGTATCCCTAGTTAGAAACTTCAGCTAATTTTGAATCAGAACAGTACATACTTCTCTATTCCTTGCTTAAGAGGTGGGGAAATAAATATAAAAAAATAAAGTTGTGGGTGAAAACAAAATTCTCAGCATTAGATGGTATGAGAGAGATGCATGTCTGAGCCAGTGTCTCTTGGCATCTTTATGAAAATCCTCAAATATACCTTTACCATAGGACCATGTGTAATTTAATTAGCAAGTTAAGTTTTTGCAGGGCAGGGCTTTCTTAACTGCAGTTACTGTGTGGAGGAAATTGTTGGCTGAGATGGCTTTAATGCCTTTTGTGGTTACATGTGGGGAGGATTTAGGGGTGGTTATGCTTATAGTATAGTTCATTTTTGTTGCCTAAGATGAGATCACAGAGACTATCAGAGCCCATGTTAACTAATGAGCAGAGTAAGGTCTCATTTTCAACCTTAAAAAGGCTCTGTTAATGTACAAGTTTATGTTCCCCTACTCTGCGCTCATGAGACCCCACCTGGAGTACTGTGTCCAGCTTTGGAGTCCTCAACACAGGAAGGACATGGACCTGTTGGAACAGGTCCAGCGGAGGGCCACAAAGATGACAGAGGGATGGAGCACCTCTCCTAGGAGGACAGGCTGAGAGAGCTGGAGCTGGAGAAGAGAAGGCTCTGGGGAGACCTTATAGCATCCTTTCAATATCTGAAAGGAGCCTACAGGAGAGCTGGAGAGGGACTCTTTGTCAGGAAGTGTAGTGACAGGACAAGGGGTAATGGTTTTAAATTGGAAGAGGGGAGATTTAGATTAGATACTAGAAAGAAATTATTTCCTGTGAGGGTGGTGAGGCACTGGAACAGGTTGCCCAGGGAGGTCATGGATGCCCGATCCCTGGAAGTGTTCAAGGCCAGGCTGGATGGGGTTTTGGGCAACCTGCTCTAGTGGGATGTGTCCCTGCCCAGGGCAGGGGGTTTGGAACTATCTTTAAGGTCCCTTCCAACCCAAACCATTCTATGATTCTATTCTATGTGTTAAAAAGTTTATTCATTTTGAGGGTTTTCTGGGGTTAGTTATACACTGTCCATCCTGACTGTCTCTGGGAATTTTTTCTATGTGTAGTTAAAAAGTTTATTCATTTTGAGGGTTTTCTGGGGTTAGTTATACACTGTCCATCTTGACTGTCTCTGGGAATTTTTTCTATGTGTAGTCTCAAGACATTTTTTAAAAGTTTATTTGATACAAATAATTTGAAAAAAAAATACTAAGGGTTGACTGGAACATGGAAAGGAGATATTTGTTATGTTAAAAACAGAAAGCAAAAGCTGTATTGTAGTATGGAAATCTGTTGTAGGGGAAGGTGAGTGCACTTGGGGCAGTTTGGGAAGAATTGTGGAAGGCTGTGTAAGGATTCCTTAGATAATTGTGTTTGGTAGGGGTATGGCTGATGCTTAGATCTGTGATGCCTAATCTTGAAGGTTGTCTTCAGTTAATCTGGGCATGTAGATGTGATGTGTTCCAAACTGTATGAGGAAAAAGCTAGAATTGGAATGTAGCAATCTATTTATTCCATGTCAGTAAAAATGCTGTCATCTTAAGTTGTATTTTTCTTTATTAGTTGATTTTCTTTCCTTGTGGCAGCTTGTTTTTTGCTTTTGAGTGGTAGGATGTTTTCCTGTAATGCCAGTTGCAAACTTGGAGCTTGCTTGCATTGTGGCCAAAAATCTGAGAAGAGCGATGACTCCATTATATCCAGCGAGAAAAGAATCTTTTGTACTGCTTACTTTTAATTGCTAATTAAGCTAAGTCCTTGGTAGTTTGAAAGAATGGAGTAGTTTATGCCCTCCACTTTAGACCAGTATTTGCTACTCAGTTGCAGAGAATGATGGAAGGGGTGATTTTTATTATGATTTCTAGATGAAAGTGACCTTCCTGGGAGAGTGAAAATGGGTGAGAGCACTTATTTTGCACGAGAAGCTCTCAGGATTCAGGGAACATGTGGCACTTCTGGAACCGAGGAGCAGCTTAGGACTTCTGTGCTGCTTGAGAAGGGCTAGCAACCTGCCCCCTGCCAGGCTTTATATGGGTTTTGCCTGACTGCTGTGCTTCAATTTTGGTATTTAGTGATTAAAGGTATTTTAGATTGTCCAGACAAGCTGCAGGGATCTTCTAGAGAAAGCTTGTTGATATTCGGAGATTATTTTAATTTGTTCTTTATTTTTATTTTTTTAAGCAATGAGATTAGAGTGAAGCTTCCTTAATAGTGCAGCACTCGTTCTCATGTGTTAGAACTCACTTATTTTAAATAAGATTCTTCAGCACAGGTAGATAGGAATTTTCTAACACCAGGAAACTGTGCCTCAAGGGGAGTGGGTAAGCAGATACGCAGATTTACAGACTGAAACAGGAAAACAAATTCCAACTACAGGTCATTTCACAAGTTTTTCCTCAGGGCCTTCTCGCTTCCACAATCAGAACTCAAAAATGGAACAATTCAAAGCAATTCATCAATGACTAGTTTAAGGTCTGTCAGGCTTCCGACAGCTGGAAAGGAGAAGGAACGTACTTATGCTCCAATTACTTCATTTTCGTGATTTTTCTGTAGCGTTTGAGAACCTTTCCAGATTCGTGTCATGTGATTGCTGAAATAAACTCCTATGTTCTCATAAGCAGATCACCTGTATGGCTTAGCACCTTGTTTGGCAACAATTCCTTTCTCTAAATAAATTTAAAAAAAAATAAATACCAAAGAGTAGTAGTTATCAGTGCCATACATATTGGTGCCTGGGTTTAAGAACGAGTGTACTGTCAAATTCAGATAACCTCTTTGTGTTTGCGTTCACACTTGGATCTCAGTTGGACAGTAGTCTCAGCTGCTGTAGCTGTGCTGACATTTTCTCTACCTCGGCAATCCCTCCACAGCCTATGCTGACAGAAGTTATTCTGTTAGCATCATTGCACTGTTATGTGCAGTGTCAGAATCAAAACCCATTAGAGCTCTCTACTGTTACCCTAGTGGGAGGGTTGAGCCAAGGTGTATGATATTTTTTCTTACCTGGTGTATGAGTGGACAGAATGTGGTAGAGCTGATTTTAGTAAAACAACAATGCTGTCTGTATCTGGAGCCTTTGTGTGCTGTTGTGATACTACTTGTATTAATTTCAGCTTTCAGTATCTTCCATGCTTTCTAAAGAATGAAAAATTCTGATCAGGCTTAAATCTTGTTGCAAGTAATGTAATTTGGAGCCCAGGTCAATGTGATCTTGCTATTTGTTATCTCAAATGACCAGAAAAACTAAATAATGTTGTAACGTAGCATGATTGTACAGGATTCAACTCTGGTTAGGACGGAATATTCTGTAGACGAAAACTATTCTGAAGTGGTAGCTTTTAAGGAAAGAAACATTTTTTAGTGCCATTGATTCTTGTCCTTAATAAAAGGTGTATCACAAGTTATGTAACTTCTTTACTCTATTGCAACTGCTGTATCAATTCACATATTAATTGGAAGCTACTATGATTTTCCGTGTTTTTAACTTGATTTGGACAAAAGATTGGAAATTACACTTTGTTAAATCTGCAGTGGAAGAGGGATGACTGGTGCTACTTTGATGGCAGATAGAAGAACATTATTAAACAACAGATACATTCTTAAGATGATGCAACATTTCTGTAACTACATATTGCTTGTTAAATTGTTAATTCATTTAAGTAGAACAAATTCACATTTAGCTTAGAAATTAAAGAACAGACACTAAATGAGTAGGGCAGGTACCATGATATTGCCTCTCCTTCCACAGTCAGATAAGGGAATGAAATTAAATTGCTACTTCTGAATAATTTTGGTTCTTAGTGTAAAGGTGAATTGTATAAATCCTTGAAGTACACATTGAAAATGAAATGTTGGGGTTTTTTTCTTCACATGTATTACATTTGATTAACCCTTTGGTTGGACTTTTTGCTTTGAACGTAGACGTTAAAGGGAGATTCCCTTAGCTTTAGAGAAGGAATACCTCTTGGGAGATATCATTGCACAGCACTTGCACAGGGGATCGAGCTGAGATGAGAGGCGAAGTTTCTATTGCTGAAAGAAAAGTGAAGTTGTACTTATATGTCTGTATGAAGCTGTGGATCTGTGTAAGTTATCTTTTCTTTGACTGGTTAGAAAAAGTTAAAGCTTAAAGTTCCATTGCTGTACTTTTTGGCTCCTCACCTCTCCAGTGAATTAACAGTTGTTTTTTTTTTTTAATATGTCCCTCACCATCCTGTTCCCTCCCCCTCCCCCCCAACATTTTTAGCTCTGCTTATCTTCAATTCTGCATTCACCTAGCCTCTTGTCACATAAGTGTCATGATGTGTGAGGTGTTGATCATAAGTTTGCATGTAGTGATGTGAAACGACGTGGATGAGGAGGAGACACAGTCATTAATTTTAGAAAAATTAGTTTCAAACGGTGTTTATTTTCAGTAATACTAGTGCAATTCTTCACATTTCCTTAAGTCTGTTATTATGGTTTTTAACTCATAAATGCATAAATACGCAAAGAGAACCTAATCAGTTGTAATAGCACTTCTTAATATACACATATATTTTTGAACGATCTTCAATAGTTTACTCTTGGATGCTATTATGAAAGTATTCAGTGTTTTATTTCTATGCATGTAGCCTGCATTATCTGTGGGGAAATATATTTAATTTAGTATCATCTACTTTTATGCAGTCAGTATGTAAAAGTCTTGAGTTTTGGACTAGTGTTATGTCTGAGTTCTTAGAAGTCTGAGTTGTTTTCTGTGTTTTCAGTGAATGAAATGTTGAGCTCTCATGCCCTATAAGCATATATCTGAACCATCATGAAAGCTTTGTAGATATGTTTCCCAGAACTGTCTCCAGTGAGCTGAATTTAACTGTCCTGTGAGACTTTGCCATATGTAACAGGTGTTGGCCTTGGAAGTAGTTTTATATCTACTTTCTGGAATGGAAAATAGCAAAAAGTGTGTGATTGGAATGGGAGGAGGGAAGAAGGGGCAGATGGATAACAGTGGTCTGTGAATAGCGCGAAGATTTCTAACACAGCGAAGTATAAGTAGCCAAATAGTGTTTCTGGAGGTGTCTAAAGACAGCCCAGGTATGCAGGGGTTGGAGTTAGCATATAGCTTGGGCCACATAATTAAACCAGGAACTTACATGCTTATCTTCTCTCATTTTAAAACTATGACCAGGGAAGGAGGATTTTGGGTAGTAGCCCACATTTGGGACATAAATGTACCCGTTAATTGTGCACTCTTAATATAAGTTTCTGAAATAGGAAAGGTTTTGCTCTCACCAGGCTGTTATAGTAGGTGAGGAAAGGAGATCATAGGATGGGAAAGGCTTGCAATGCTAAACTTTAGTACACCTTAGAGTGTCACTGTTTTTTGGTTTTCAGGCGTCACTAAATTGCAAACCTCCTGTTGTAGCGGAGCAGTATGGGATGTTTGCCTCACCTGCAAACCTGTACGTCAGATACAAACTGAGCAGTTAGTTGCATCTGGCCCATGAGGTCATGGAGTAGATGAGTGCCAGTGATTTTAAATGAGTCCTGGAAATGAATGAGATACAAGCCTAACTTTCTTGGGAGAGCTTTGAATACAGAACCTCTAAGTCCTTTTAAACTATAGCAGAGTTTTCAGGAGGAGGGAAAGATATTTGAGAGTCACACAGTGTCCTTTATGTGCTGACAGGTTGGCCATATGAAGGCCCCCTGGAACACAACTACTCAGATGGTTGCAGTATGAGAGAGGATTATTTCTTTTGTCCTTCCCCTCCCCAGTAGATTCAGTGTTAACAGCATAAAATTTTGGTTTATGCAGTGAACTTTGTTCTTTGATATCTTGTGTCCTTCCAGACTGGTCTAGCAAGACTTTTAAAACCGGGAAATGAAATTGTTGTGCCTATGGACATAATTTTAACTCTGACTTCCATGTGTGACACTCCCTCTTTTCAGGTGTGTAATATGCATGTGTTCATTTGCCACTGTGTGCAACAGAAGTAGAGCTGACTCTGGCATTCATTTGGTTCGGTTCTTAGGCTGCTTTCCAGGAAGACTCAGTTTTGTTTTTTGTTTTTGTTTTCTAAACTTGTTTTATTCCTATACCTGATGATCTACCTCTTTACACCAACTTTGAGATTTGCATGTAATCCTTGTCTTGTGCAACTGCTGATGGTTGTAGTGGCTTAGATGTCCCTGAGTCTTCCTCCTGCCTGTACAAGGCAGTGGTAAATAAATCATAGTGGTTTTCTTGAGGCACAGAAGTGTTCTTTCATTTGATCACGTTGGCAATCAAGCTTATGATGTTTCTCAAGGGAAAATCTTTCTGCATTGCATCGCTACCAACATAACAATTCATACTTTTTGTACTAAATACCTTGACTGTAGAGTACGGCTCTCCCTGATGCAGCAGAGTACGGCTCTCCCTGATGCAGTTAGAGTACTAACAGCTGCTTCCCAGTGACTGTTGCCAGATCTTTGTGGACAGAACTGTGGTTACATGTATTTCCTGTTTTCAGGACATTATTTAGTTGCCCTAAGCCTTATGGAAGCCCTAACGCAAGATTCCACTTGCTAACAAACTATGTGTTAAATTTTATTGACAAAGGTCTTTTCACTTAGTATTTTTATACTTAGCGTGTCACTCTGAAAACCTTTCAAACAGAAACCGTAGGTCTAGGTTGGTGAAAAAGGTATATTACATTTTCAAATGAACTGTACAAAAATAGTGACAGAGATTTAGCTATCTGTAGCTTTCACTATAGTCTTACAGCTATCGCTTTAGGCAATAATAGCTTTTTCATAGTGAAAGCAAGTAGTAGCATTAGGACATCAATACTGAAAATAGCACGTTTCAAATATTTTAAAATACCATGCCAGATTTAGACTTGGGTTGATGAAAATGGATAGTAAGTTACTTAAGTCCTGAACACAAATGATAGCAGAATCCAACTGTAATGCTGCATTTTGCTGGATCTGTTTCTTCTTTTGTCATTTCCTTCTGATCTTGTTGGTAATGTTTCAGTTTTGGAGAGTAAAACTGGTATTCAATGGCTTTATAAGAACAAAGAGCAATTCAAAATAATAGGTGACAGTGGCTGTTTATAAGTGGTTCTTGGCAAAAAGAATAAGTCTGAGTTAGATGCCTACCAACTAGATAAATGATGCAGCAGAAAGCAAATTGCATGCTTCTACCCATTTAACTGTGGGTGGGGGGAACATCTTTGGGGAAAAAAATGCTGTGAACTGTTACGTGGAACATACTGCTTTTGGAGAACGTGAGATGATAGCTTAGCATTATAAAACTTTTAAAATACCCTTTCTAATAAAAGTGCCATGATTCCTGAATGCCTGTTTTTATAGTAGCGTATTATTGATAGCTCTTGAGGTCAGAGCACTGTTCATTCTTTTGGCACTATGCTACGGGTGGCAATGCGTGTTGGGCACGAGACATTGAAATTTATTTAGAAAGTGATATCCAGTCTCATTTTGGTTGGTATTTGGTGAGGGCTGCGTGGGTTTTTGTGAATAGTTTTACTCTTTCATTTTTCTTTTTTGGGGAGTTGCTGAACTAAAACTTTTATTCAAATTTAGGAGAAAATAATTTCACAAGCAAGTTTTGAAAAGCCAGTTGCCCTTGTGTACAGGAAAGCTAGTTGGTATGAGAATGGGAAGATTCAGTTGTTATGTTAGGTGATACTGGCACACCTGCAGTGTTAGTACTTGTCTTGTTAGAGTAATGCTGAAATTAAAGCCAAAATGTGTTCTGAAAGACCATAAAAGGTATGTTTGATTCTTAATAAATTTAATATATTTGCTAAAAAATTGCATTCCTTCATTAATTAAAATTTAAAATCGAGATTCTCTAGAGAGAATACAAGCACTGAATCTTGTTGAAGCTGGCCAGATTTCAAATATCGTCTGTGGGTTTGGGGTCTGTAGTTATACTCTGAACTTAGTGTGTTTGCCTCCTGTCTGGACAGTAGGGTTGTGGTAGTTCAAAATCTTAGGAAGTTCAGTCTTTTACCCAAGCTTTCCCAAATACTTTTATCCAGAAGTGCCTCAAGGGCATAAGCCCTTTGTTTCACAATTTAGCTCTCTATAGTAAGTAATTGGTATTGGTTCTGTTGCATTCAGATAGAAATTGTTTACAGAAATTCTGTGCGGAGTCTTTTAGAGTGAACACAAAAGAATACATTGGTTTACACAAGAGTTTCCAGCTGGTTTTGAAGCCTGTCCCTTCATGTTGCAGGCAGTTATGTCACAGATACATAGATACATATAATGTAATTACATTTATGAAAATCACCGTCTTAAAAGTGATTAAAAAAAAAAGTACTTAAAAGTGTCCTTTTGACTCTACTGCTTCCATTTAATGCTGTGCAACATCCTGATTTTCTGATTCTTCAAATCCTTTTTAAATTTTCAGTCTAAATTTATTCACATTTGTTTGTCTACATTGTTGTTAGGCTGAAATAGCTTTTCTCTTTCCCTGATGTTTGTCCTGTTGGTGGTTGTACAAAATAGTCATAGTAGCTTTTGATTTGCTAAGCTGAATAATTTCGGCTGTTTTGAATTCCTTTTGCAAGAGAGGCTCTTTGTCTTTCCTCAGTTCTCTTCTAAATTTATTTGTTTATCTTTTCTGAACACAGGAAAATTGTATAGAATGTTATAGATCAAATCTGCTGAGAAGGTATGACTATTTCTGCTTTTAGAACAGGTTGTGTACTGTCTCTAATGCTATAAGAGCTTGGAAGCATCAACTGAAACTTCCAGGAAGCAAATTCAGAATAAACAGAAGATGGTTCCTTGCAGTTAATCTGTGGAACTGCTCGCTGATGAATATTGTTAATGTTAAATGAACAGACATAGATTTAAAAAGTGGTTGGGCAAATTAATGGAAGGAAAATCCATCAAGAGCTGTTAAGAACAGCAGTGTCACCTGTGCCCACGAAGCTCCTGAACTTAAATTGCTGCAGACTGGGAAAGTATTAGAGAAAATATTATTACATCTAGCCTTTTTCTTTGTCTGTTTTTTCAAGAATGTGAGTTCATGCAAAACCTGTTTTAACCTTCTATTACTGCGATTTAGTACATGTGCTGTTGAAGTAAATATGAAGACAGGATGCTGCAATAGACTGACTATTGGTCTGACTTATCATGGGCATTTTATTTTATCTTTGTTGGAAACTTATCCTCTGTTGAACTCCAGAATTGCATATGATTTTTTTTCATCTGCCTTATGTTGGCAACATATACTCATCTGGGTTTGTTGCATCGTAATTCAATAATTAATGTACTTGAGGGGTTTGTTTTAGTAGTTTTAATAAGCTTGTTGCAGAGTTCAGTATCTTACATGGTTGTATAATGTTTTATTGCTACAGTGCTCCTTGATTGCCTTTGAAAAATCCATCTGTGGCATGCTTATGGGTCTGTTTTCAAGTTCTGATGTCCTCACCTCATTTATAGTTGATAAACCTAAAACAACACTGTAAACTCAGTCCAAAGGCCAATATCGTATTACTGCAAATTATGGAGATAATGATAGGCTACTACCAATAAGTATACTTGATATTAGAGCAGTTCACCTTTTACGTTGAATTTTGTGGTGCTTGGACACTATTAAATACCTGTGAAAATGGATTTCAGGTAGAGCTTGGTCTGATTCACAGGAGAAAAGAAAGCATGTTGAACTGTAGGTGAAACAAGAGCAGGAAACTGTGATCCAGCATCTCAAATTTTATTCCATTACTAGAGAGGAGGAATAAATTCTGAGAAATCTATTTACGCCTGCTGCACCTTCTGCGGTGTCAGGAGAATGGAGTTGAGATTCTGCTCCTTTCAGTCTGCCTGGGTGCAAGAGGGACTAGCAGAAAGTTAGCAGCCAAGTCTTTGTATCTGGAGAGGCAGGGAATTAAAATTACCAAGAGCTGCAAACTTGATTTTAATATTTCGCAAAGAGTTTCCTTTTTTCGAGTTAACTCACAGCAAAAAAAGTTTCAAACATATTTTCAGTATACTGTATTTTTTTCTTCTTAGCCTAAATTAAGAATCATATCTGTGTGGTTTGTCCTACTAGCCTGCAAATAGACTAACAAAAAATTTAAATTTTATGCCTACGGCTTGTAACACATACATCAAATGTGCTTTCCCCTGTCTCTACTCTGATTCTAGGACTCCTTGTCATCTCCTTGGCGTGTTCGCATACCTCCTGGTTCTACTTTTTTCTGCAGGGCTGGGCCTTCCTCTCTTCAGCTGTCAAAGACTCCGCTTATGGAGTTCTTCCACTTGCTCAGCATGTGGAGAGGAAGAAACAGCAGATAGGAGAGGAGAGGAAGCCCCTCTGTCTGCTCTGCTCTTCCCCAGTCAGCAGCACCGCCTGGCCCCGGCTGTGCTGTGCTGTGCGGGCTGGGGAGCTGCTTCTCCCCTACCTGTTTGGTGCTAATTGGCCAAGAAGTTAAAAGTAGTCACAGCCTTTCCATGCACTGAACAGCAGCACAGACCCCGCTAGTTAGGAGTTTCTCCCTGTCAGCCACACGCGCCTCGTGCGACGCCAGTTTTCCACCTGTGGCCTAAAACCAACTTCAGTAATCTCTCTTGCACGTGCACGTTATTCACGTTTCCAAGCTTAAGCATAAAGCTTACACACCTCCTGTTGCTTGCACAGGACAGGCCATGGGCGGTCCAGAATGATGGGGTTTACTTTTTTTTGGATATAAATAAAACTATGACTGCAGAAAGCTGTGAGAAATGAACCTTTTGTACTACAGTTGACACGTTAAAATAAAGGGATTTAAAAGATTGACATTTGGGACTGACTTGCATGCTACCCTTTGCCTTTTATGATTACTTGAAAACGTGTTTAATTTAAATTTGATGCATTTTTAAATGTTCTTAAACTCTCTCACCTTTGTATTTTTTCATCCTCCCCAAACATTCCCTGCAAAGGGCTAATCACTTGTTCTCTGAGTGACTGGCGTGATTGAAATGATTATTATGTGGAGATGCTCTGTATTGGGTGAGTAATAATAGGGAGGTTGTGCCGCTGGATGGATGGAATGATAACGTAGTGAAGAGGGTGCTGTCGTCCTGGGCTTGAGTAAACTGTGACGTGTCTGCTTCCCTTCTCTGCCATTCCCTCTTGATGAAAAGTTTCATCCCTCACTTGTGTGTTCCCTCTTGCTTGTGCTTTTATTCTGTTGAAGCTTTTATTCGCTGCTGCTGCGATTGTGTCCAACGTGTTATTTAGAACTTTATTCAGTGTCTGACTCATGCTTGGTTCGTAGATTTTTGTTTCACTGTTCGCCATGTTTCCTCTCTAGGGGAATTGCTTGTTCATGGTGACATACTGTTTTCTACAGTGTGTGGTGGGGGTTTTATGTATATTAATGAAGGTGAGTGTAAAAGTGCGTGCACCTTTTCACATACCTTTTCTGTCAATGATAGTTCCACTCTTTGGGAACAGTACTTGAAAAAATCAAGTCTTCTGGGGAAATAAGCTTTTCTTGCATTGAGAAACGTTCTTGTTGACTGCAGTTTTCACACTCATGTATTCTGGCAATTTAAAGATCTTTTATGATCAGGCCATTGAGTCCTTCAGAGGTGAGAGCAGAGCTGCTTTGAAGGTGAATTTAAACTTCAAACAAAGATAGATCAAAAAATAGTAACAGTAGTAACAGTGAAGTGGAAGACATGGGTATGCCCCATTTGTCCAAAAGCTTAAAAAAATAATAAAAAAAGGAAGTCAGTCAACTTTTTAGTGTTCAGGAACTGTCTTTTTAATGATAAACTTTTGAGTGAGTTTATGCCCTGGTCACTGTGTCAGTGCATTTTTGTAGTCTCAAGGTGGTTGCGTTTTGGAGACTATATTGCCTGTAAAACTGCTCAAGTTCCTTCTAAGGTTTTGCATTAATGTGTACTTGATATTGATGATGTCTGCCACTGTCTTCTGTGGAGTGAATCCTGGGAATACAACATTTTTATAAAAAATAAAAGCTTCTCAAAAAATGTCTGAAATGTATCTAATTTAGTTATTTCTATCATTATTTTATTTTAAATGGAAACCTTACAGTAATCTATTTTAAGGAGGTCTTCAAAGGTATTTGGTGTATGAATCGTATACACATGCTGATTTATGAATGGTGTGGGTAGCCGTTGAACTTCCTGGTGTTAAATGCCGTACTGCACCATCTGTTCTTTTGGGATACTTTGTCCCATTTCAAATCTCTGGTGATGGAGTTTGCACCTCAGTGGGTTTATAAAATGCTTTCTAACAGTTTGGTTGTTTAAAGACACTTAAACTTTCTCTCTGGTTCTGAGAGGCAAGCAGTGGTTTTAGCGCTTAGAGATACTGATGTCGTCACTCTGAAATGGGTGCAACACAAGATAAATGCTGGGTTAAAGATTTGGTTTCCATACAGTGGAATTACAGTTACATTGTGTGGTTTTTAGTTTTTAGTCTACAAATAGACATTTTTTTAAGAAATAAAATGGCCATTAGCTATTTTCTGTGAAGTTTGAGACTGAAAAAACCCCCCCAAAATAACCCAAACAAAACCGCAGCTTACATACAATTCACTACCTTTATATTGTTGACTACATTTGCCAATCTTAGATGTTTAGCTGGTTTGGAGGCTTGGCCTTTGGAAATAGGTATGTTGGGGATGTGTATTGCTTTTTCTGAAGTGTGGTGACTCATTTTTGAGGCGGTTTTATGATAAGCTCATAAAATTCTATAGTTAATCATGGTTTGAAGATGAGGATGTTATTTTCATATTTTCAGCTACTTCACAGTTTTTAACCCATGCTGTTAAGATTGAAATATAACACAACTGTTATTAATATGTTTTTTTGTTTAATTAGAGTTACATATTAAGGAGTTAGGTTTGACTGGTTGTAGAAGTCCTTGTTACCGAGCACTCTTCTATTAATGGTTTGAATTGATGGCTTCTTGTCCACAAGTGTTGGAATATTGTGCAGTTAAAGTATGGGGTAACTGAAAGTTAGGGCCAACAGAAGGGGATATTGTCCCTTTTCCAGCTGGGCATCGTAGAAAACACTGTTTGCAAATCCTTCTGTTGGAAGGAACAGCAGCATGATGGAATTGAGAAGAACACATTATTAAGGCTATGTTGATTAGGGTTCAACCCAGACATAAGGTGGGGTGACCACAAACTCCTCAGTACCTTCCTTTAATGGATTGCATTCTTCTTTATCCAGATGTTTATTTGTTTTAAATCACAAAATCCACCTTGTCTATACAGAGTTATATGGTAGTTGTGGATGGGGAAAGGATAGTGGAACAGAGTTCTCTGCGTACAGGTGGAAGCTTAGGCTTTTTCATTCTGCCTCTGTCCTGCTGTGAATCATCGTGGTGAGTTTTGGCTTAAAAGTAAGGTTGACTCTGGAATCTCATACTTAAGGCACTTGGTGTGAGTACGGGCAACTCAAATTTAAACCTTTGTTTCAAGTTAGGCAAACCCTTGAATCCTGGTCTTTCATATCCTAGATGATTGTCCTTATTAGATGGTTTTAATGGTTTTTTGGTGAATTTTTTGTGCGTCCCTTCCCCAATAATAGAATTGGTTTCTGACCTGCTGTACTTACTAGGAGCTGTGTCTTTTGAAGTAGGCTCTGTTTCCTAGTTCAGTAGTATCCCTGTAAACACATGGAGATACATGCGGAATCGGCATTTCCGCTTAGTATTTGTTAATGTCCATTTCTGTATCAGACATCAAATTTGATAGGGCTTGGGAAACGTTATTCAAGAAGGAGGTCTTCTGTCCACCTCCAGGGGAATGTTAATGAAAACAGTCTGTGTTGACAGCCTGCATGGCTATTTACCCTGTGGCTACGGGAGTCTTCAGGATGTATTGCCTGTGAAAATTCAGTACAAGGTTTTACTCATCAGAAGACTCTGTTGGCAAGTTCCTGAGCAATGTTTGACTATATTGTCACTTTGCTTGGTGTTTAGAACATATTATGATGCAGATGCACAGTAGTAGCTAAAATAATTTGGACTTGCACTTTGTCGTGCATCAATACCAATTCTGAAATCTATATGAATGTACCTCACCCCCCCAGTTATTGCTACATAGCACAAGTAGACATTATTGCTTTCCTGGGATGAGGTACACCAGCTCTTCCATTCAGAAGTGGTACTGACCATTAATTGTGTGAATGCATCCAGAGGACTGTGTTCTTATTTCCTGATTGCAATTTTTTTTTTCTTTTAGACTGCCACATGAGATGGGTGGGAAAGCTGAGGGGTAAGGCTGGGTGTTTGCAGGCATTGGCAGAGAAGAGTTACAGCTCTTGATGGGAATTATTGTAGCACTTTTCAAGGTTTTTACTGGACACAAATTTCTTCTCCAAAACATTTTTCTATGCAAGCTTTTTTTCATGCACGTTTGGTGATGTTCCAGCGTTGGTCACCTTTACATGTGAGCGGCATCCCCGTTGTCTAAGCATAATCAAGCAGCCACAAGAGGATTATGTATGAATGACAGCGGAAAAAGGAACATCATATGTGGAATGGTATCTGTATGTGAGATTTTGGTGATGTGATGAAAAATCATTGTGGGGCATATATTGTATATATATTGGCTATGCCAGCTTTAGAAGTACCAGCATTCTTAGATTCTTTGAAATAACGGTATTTCAGTATTTGAAACCAGGTTCCTTCCATTTAGATGTGGGTTTTTTATCCTTTGTGTCTTAATGTACCTTTACCAGTTTCATGTCTCCTGTGGTGCTGAAAACTCCATGCTTCCCACCCTATTAGTGTTTTCTTTTTTACATTTTCTTTGTAAACAGCTTCTGACCCATTTTCATCTCTGTTCTTCTAAAAAAAGTCTTCTTTTCCTTATATTTTTGGACTAAGCTACAAACAGTATTTATTTCTGAAAACCGGGCCACCTCTAGTGCTTGAACCCTTTTGGAACTGAATTTTAGACTGTGCACATTTAGCAGAGCACAGCAATTGGCGCTAGTTTTTAATATTTTATAACAACTGCTCTTCTATATCATCTTGTATTCAAGCAACAATACAGAAAATCGTTCTGTTTAGTTTGAAGCAAAGTATTTTCACAGGTAGATATTTGTTGTGTCATTCTTTGTAGACATTTTCTTCTGTATATGTATGTACATTGTTCTTTGTTTAATCCTTTTCCAAGCTCCTTTATCCATTGCTTCATTGTTGCATTTGTGCTTGGTAGCTGATAGTCAGTGTTACATTTCCAAAGACTTGTGTCTACTTCAGGAGATCTTTGCATAAATAACAGTTATTCAGATTTCAACTTTGGGGTTTTTTTTCTCAGGTAAAACAGGCAGCTACTAAAACAGACTCTGGCTTTCATTGGTCTTCCTTTCTGTGTTGATTTTCATTGTATTTCTAAAGATATTTTCCCAATGAAATCGAAACCAGTCATTTATTTGATGTACAATATCTTAATAAAAACTGTAGCCTCCTAGATACAACTGGCTTAACATTTTAAAAAAATATAATTTTGTCAAATTTAACTGTCTGAATGTTCTGAAGTATGACATGCTTACACCTCAGTTGTGATGTTCTATGTTGGTAGAGTTAAGAATTGCTAGAATAAAATCAGATTTAGTAGTCTTGATTTTTTTTTTTAGTGTGGTGAACTATTCATTAGCTCAATTAGAACAATTGCTAAAATAAGGTGCTGCAACTCTACTTGAAATAGAATTATTATGGTAAAAATAACAAAAAGTGTTCTGTTATTCTTAGATAAGAATCAGCCATTTCAACTATGAAAAATTTACTGCTATTTAAAAAAAAAAAAAAGTTAAAAAAAACCTCAAAACAACCTATGCAGGATTTGGGGTAATGAAATTCTATACAAAATTTGTCCTAATCTCCTGAGTCTTCAGATTATGAAATGTTTTCAGAGACAGAATAGAGAGCATTTGTTTTGCTGATGTTTATAATTTGTTTTAATTTTCTGTATAACGTTAAGTTTGTCCATATATACATACACATCTGTATTTGTAAGTGTATCTTACTGTATTTAAAAGAAGTAAGAGGGAGGGGTGCTGCATCCTAAAGGTGATCTCAGAAATAATGCAGAGTTATTCACTACATTAACTCAATTCAACAAATTTTTCATCAAAATGCAATTGGTTATGAACACAGTTGGTTGAAAACTACTTATGTTTTTCTTTGAGAAGACTACACTATTGAGTTTACATCTGTCGGACAGAAAACACTTGTAAAGAATGTCTTATAGCTGGTAATAAGTATTCTTGATTTAGTGGTGACAAGTTGTTTTTCTTCTTCCCCTACACTGAAACATCATTTTTCTCTATTTATCATTGATTCACAGATACTCTATTTTGTATTCTGTTCTGTAGTTCTGTGCTTTTTATGAAGTATTATACCTCATTTTTCAATGATAATTGGCTTGAGGAAGACTTAATTCTAGGTTACTGGTGTATCCTATTCTCCATCTGACTAGCATTTGTTTTGATGATACTAATTCTCTGTGACAGGTTTCTAAATTGTTAATTTTTTTTTTTTTTTAACTCTTTGTTTCTCTTGGTGGTAGTGTGCTGCTTTCACTCCAGTCTCTGGAACATTTTTGGTTTGTGCTGTTTACCTTTCAATTAGTTTTTGTGTTAATCTTCACCTGTAAACTTTGCAACCCTAGCCTTACTTCTACTCTTTGCTGCTTCATCTCCTCTCTTCTACTTGCAGGTTATACTGACGATGTAACAAATATTTTTTTTCAAATGGTGTCTGTGGCAGATAAATCCTAGACTGCGGTAGTGGCTTTTAAAGAAAGTTAATTGTTGTCATCAAACTATGCATAATATGTGCAAGTGCTTTTCTTCTTTATTGCTTGCACTGTTTATTCTTGTGTCCTGTTTCATGAAGCATTAATTGTGGGAAAACAAATTGGTCTAAGTTCATGATTCATTTATTGAGAAATACGTGAGGAGGATTGGTTTCCATTTTTCTATACTAATTATTGTCCCCAAAATGATAAGGACTTTTGGTGAACTTAAATATTACTAGCAGATTAGAGTAACTCCCTGACATTCCAGTATACCATAGAATTTTGCAAGGACAAAGTTACTAAAAAGCCCAGGTCGTGTTTTTCCTTCTTGAGGCCTAAGTCTCTTGGGGAATGAGCATGTTTGTTTGTGTCCAGCACCCTGTACTTCTAACACTCCTGTGGAGTATTTTTTTATAATTTTTATAATATAGTCCATACTTGAAATACAAGGAGAGTAAACTTGTGTTCAGAGAGAAATTTTATGAGTATGAGCTTCACAGAGAGAGAGCATATAAAGAAGCTTTGAAAGCTGCAGTGGGAATTGATATTGAGTAAGAAAGTAAGGGATGCTAAGAATATTTTGCCGTCCATGCATAATATGAGAGCCTTCAGTGGAGGATCTCCTGAATTAATATAGGTTATCTTCAACTGAATCTGAATTTTATGCTTTTCTCTGCAGAAGTAAATGAGGTGTTCTTTGGTGTTCTTTTATGTCATCTACAGCCCAGGAGGTGGTGTTTATCCAGCCAGTCATTGATGTGGGGGGAAATAGTTTCACTTCTGAAGAATCCAGGCTAGTCTGTTTTTTTTCTCCTTGCTTAGCTGAAAGGAGCCTTGTTCACACGTCTGTTGTTGCAGAACAGGAGCTAGAACTGAATCAGGAGGTTCTCAGGATGGTAGCTGTTATTAGAAAATCACGTATGCATTTTGGTGAATTGTGGTGTGGAGAAAGATACGGAAGAGAAGCCTTTCAGAACACCATCTTTTGATACTGGGGTGGGGAGATTGAGCCCAGCACATACATTCTGCTTTTGTGGTCTGTAGATACCCCTCAGTCTGGTAGTAGATAGCATGATCATCACTTCAGTGTCCAGCACTGTCTGCATAATTACTTTCTTTTCCAGAGGGGTAAAGTATCCCTTAAGAGCTAATTAACACTGCATTTCTAAGCATTAGTGTAGTATGTTTTTCATTTATGGAGGAGCCACTGGTGTCTTTTCAAATTTTTTTTCAATTGAAGGTTTTTTTCATGCTTCTAGTTCTCATTACCTGCTCACAAAGCCTATCCATTCAGCTTGTTGCTTTCTAGAGAAACAAGAGAAAAGAAGCAGGAACTGTTTGTTTGTTCCCCCTGCCCCAACAGAAGGCTTATCTCACATACACAATAATGCTTTCTGTTGTGAACTTTATGGTTCTAGGAACATTTTTAAGTTTTGGATTTTTGCAATATGCTATCTCCATTAAAATACTACCCTTTTCTTGAATGGTTAATTTATTACCCAGTAGAACTAAAATAATTTCTTTCACTGTACATTTTACCGCCCAGCTGTTTCTATGCTAAGAGTTTATATTGCTGGGGTTTTTTTTGGTTTTCTGTGGTTGTCAATGTGTTTTCTATGTTTTATGTAAAAAAATTGCTGACTCAGTGCAGTCCTCCATTTTCATATCATTAATATATTGAAGAATTAATTATTAACTTTTCATCATGTTTGGCCATTTAGTCCTGCTACTTTCATCTTAGTCAATCATCCTTGTCAAGAGTAAGAAAGGGCATCATTACATCATCTTTATAAACTACTCAAAAAAGCTGTATTGATTTTTTTTTTCTTTTTAATACAATTGTTTAACAGTAATTTGAATTTGTGCTGTAAAATACAAATAATTGTAGCCAGTGATAATGATAAAGTTTTTTCTTCATATTAGTTGGAGCAGAAATAACATCATTCTTTCTCCTTTATGAAGTGGAGCTGTACCTGTGTATCAATGACTTCCACAGGAAATATTTAGAATTCTGGGTTCATCTGTTGGAAATTTTTTTTTGGTAATATTCCCAAATCTAGGCTCTTCATTAGAAGAAATTGTGTTAATAATAGCCAAAACCAGCATTTATTTTACGGGGTTGTTTTTGTTTGGTTTGGGTTCTTTGGAGGGGAGTGGGTGGGAGAAAACATACTGGTCACAAGAAAGGAAAAAAAATTCCAGTTCCTTTCCCTTTGGAATAGTAAGTAGTGAACATACAGGTATTTGCTAGTGCATTTTAAAGATGACGATGGAATTATTTTTTCCTTTTGTGAACATGTAAGAATGTTTTGCTAGCCTTTTCCCAGTTGACAAATACACTAAGCCTTTTCCCTCTTCACCATATTCTATTTAAACGTTTCCTATAAACTGGTGGTTGATTTTGTGAAATCATATTGCCCCCAGTCATGAACTGTGATGTCATAAGCAGGGTTGTAACTGTCACATCAGCAGTGTTGATAATGATGTATTATTTCATTTTGCTTTTAATCAAGAAAATTTTTCATCGTATAAACCACTTTTATGTTTCCTGCAGCCATCCCTGTATTTGTTTCCTGCTTCTGCTCTACTTGCCCCACTGCAAAACAGCTGTGGGTGATTATTTTGCCAAGTTCCTAAATTTTTCAGGTTTCCCTTTTATCTTCATGCAGCCTTGAACAAAGGGAAGGAAGTGCACGACGTTCTTTAGCAATCTTCCTTTTCATTTCAGGGTCCTTCTCTTGTTAATTTGTCAATACTAGCAATTCTCAAGGCTGGCTCCATTTAGTGCACTTAAAAATCCATACAATGTGGAGAAATAACAATACTTAAAATCCTGAGGGGTTTTTAACTTCCTTAGAATTCTTAGTTTTTCAGGACGATTTAAATTGGTTGCACGAGTGGTTCCATAGATGGCCTTTGCAGTTACAGATCCACTGAAATGAGATCTTTTGATTATTCCTTCAAAGAAAGCATGTACAGATACATGTAGTTGTGGCCTCCCTCTTCAAAATGCTTTGCACCCATTCATTCAACTAAGAAACAAATTCTTATCTATAGACAAAAATACCTCTTCCTTTCTAAAGATGTTTGATGAGGAAAAAAGTTCTATGACCAAAACCAAAGGTGGATAAAACAGTTTGTCTAGATGAATCTGCCCTGGCTACTGGGAAGAGCAAGAGCCAGAATACTGACCAGTCTGCTCATCCCTCCAGAGACTCAGAGGTTGACTTTGGTGTTCTCACCGAGGAAGTAAAGCTTGCTCTTAGTTTCTGTTTCATTTTGTTAGAATGTGCTAGAAGAATTTTAAAAATTCATGTGAAACAACCGTCAGGGTTTAAGTTTGCGTAAATCTAAGTGTTTTTCTGATAACATTGCAAATAGCTTTGAGATAACTGAGAGGGTGTACTTAATGGTGTAGTTGAAACGCTCTTACAGTAATGTTAACTTACAGTTAACTGTTACTTAAAGAGGAAGTTCTGTTTTGCAGCTGTGGTGTGCTTAGGCCTCGCCTAGTGCTGGCGTTAGTAAGATGGCTTAGTGGTATTTGCAAAGTGTGTTCTAAGGCAAAGAGAAAATCTGCCTTGGTTGAGAATTGATCCGAGTTGTGTGCAAGACTTGAGTAGAGCTTTTTGTATGCCTACAGTATGTGGTGCTTCAGATACTTGTGATACATCTTTTAATGAGGATTTGCATAAAAAGAGGCTGGGGAAATATTAAGGGTCCGCGGATGCTTAGCTGCTTAAGTGCATGTGATTTATAATTTCCTTGAACATCTGTATAGAAAAATTGTGTTACCTTTGTTCTTAAAGTCAAGTTCCTTTTAAATACCTGCAGCCATTTAATTCAGGAAATAAACTACCCTGGCTTCCTCTCTGCCAGTTTTTGTAAGCTGCCTGTTGTGGTAGCAGTTTCTATGTGCTCTGAGCAGTGACTGAGTTGTAGAAGACAAAATATTAATTTAACAAAATATCATAGTGTGAATATTCTCTTCTGCAGCTGTAGCAAGTTATTGCATATAATCAGAAAATTGAAAGGCCTATCTGCAGATTAATCTGTGACAGTACCATTAGGGGCACCATCAAGGATTGTTATGATTTGTACAAATTGAGAGATGAGACCGAAAAGTGGGGGGAGGAAGCAAGGCACAAACCCCAAGATTCTGCGTTCAAGCATTTGCACGTGGGAATAGGCTCAACTGATGAGCCTGAATGTTGGAGAATCAGTTCATACGCACATAGTGATTTTAAGAAACCCACTTCAAGCTTGTGTGCTTTGTGTCTCATTCCAGGGGTTGTATTCATTTGATTGAGAGGTGACTGAATAAAATTAAAGGAGTAATAGTTTTGATTAGGCGTCAACAGAATTCCAGTCCTCCCAGTGCAGTATGCTAAGGCAAAACCTGCAGTATGAATGACAAATTCTGCAGCAGTTTTTCAATGTAGTGGCAAATACACATCTCAATTTAATACCTACAGAATATGGCCAAATAACTGCAGTTTGAAATATGTAATTTAAATGCTTTTATTAAATTATTTCAATACCATACATACACCTATTAGATTTAATATAAGTGTTACCCATTTTGCTACAGTTTTGTGGCAGCATAGCTTTGTTTTTATCCATCAGAACTTTGTTTCTGGAAACAGCCATAAAATAAGGCTGTTCTTAACTTTAGAGTAAGTGAAATTGTATGTAATACATCTCAAGCTTGGGATATAAAGTGAGACCCACTCATTTGTGTGCATACATGGCTTTGTGTCCATTGAGTACAGCAAGGCCTATATTATTATGGTTTACCATTTAAAAAAACAATTTTGAAACTAGCATAGCAAGGTAAAAGTGCCAAATTAAAACAGAGATTAGATCAGTAATTTGGATTCTCCACAGGTATGTTTTAACTATTTTTTAACGTTTCCTCATTTTATGTTGGCATTTCTCATTTCCATGTTTAATTACAAGTGTACACAAAGTAAATCACAGATATGGGCAAGACTACTAATTTAGTACTCGGACTTAAGTATTACAGGATAGATTGATCTTTTTTCCACTTTAGAATTTCCAGTTCTAATAAAATGACTTAACTAGTCATTTTGGATTAAGTGTTAAGGTCTTTGATTACTGTAATATATTTAAATCAAGCAGTTCATAATTGCAACCAAATCTGAAACACAGACAAACCATGAGTTGGTGAAAATCATGGATTAACCAGCTGGAATTAGAATTCCTTGGAAGTCTGTCAAGCTTTTGAGAGCTGTGAAATTTTCTGCTGGTGGAAAAGGACCTTCCCTCCCATTTAAGCTTTTCCAGCTACTTCATTTTAATGGCTAGTTTGTTCAAAATCTAGAAACTAGAAGTTCAAAAAGTTGGGAAACTGATTTTATTTATTCCTAAAATGTATGTATGATTATGAGGTAAGAATATAATAGGTTAAAGATCATGACCATTATGATAAATAGAAGGTATCGGTTCAGTTTATTATAAATGTGTGTTTGCAGCACAGAACATACTTTGATCATGTGTACTGCTTAAAATCTTCTCGGGCGACCGTACCCAAAGTAAAACTCTTTTCTAATTGGATTTATGTTTTTAAATTCATCTTTAGTTAGTCTACAGTAGCTGTATTGAGTAGAAGGTAGTAAACTGCATTTTATGACATGATAGAGGTATATGGAAAGAACCAGATCTTGGGAAATGGATGCTAAGGTATATAAACATAAACAGTATAAATTGCCTAAGCAAGTAGGTTGAGGTAGTGTATTCTTCAGTTTAGCAAAAACTAGTGAAATAACTGGTAGAATGAAATGAGAATCCTTTAGGAAAAACAAACATAGGATGCGAACAAAATCAGAGAGGTTTTTTTCTTGCAGATTGAAAAGAATAAATAAAATCCTTTTGCATTTCATGGATTTTTAAATTAAAAATTGTCATGTATGTTTGAGGTTTGTTTTGTGTTTGGAAAATTGAACACTTCTCCAGTCCACAAATAAACCAGAGAAAACTATTGTTCATTTGCTGTCAATTTGCATTGGAATCAGTGACCTTCCAAATCTATTCTGTCTTAAATGTTACACTTATTCTTTGAAAAGTAATGTTAACTATATTATAGTGTTTGTAGACTTCTTGCCTTGCAGACTGACGAGAAACTTTATTATTTCTCAGAAAATGTATTATTTGCTTTAGTTAAATACAGAATTGTGAAAATATTGTATTTCTTTTTCCCAGGCTGTTCGCTGCTATGAATCGCTAATTTTGAAAGCTGAAGGAAAGGTCGAGTCTGATTTCTTTTGTCAGTTAGGTCACTTCAACCTCTTATTGGAAGATTATCCAAAAGGTAAGTGTTTGGTTTTTTTTTTTATTACTTCTGTTAAATGTCATTGGGGGGTTGTCATTTGATGTAAGTGACAGAATAGAACAAAAAAATATATGGATAACCCGCTGTTTTCTCAGTTTGTGCTGAATTTCAAAGCCCATAACAGAATAAGACTGATAATGTCTTCACAAAGGCAAGTTGTTCTTTTTTTTTAAATTGAAAAAAACAAAAAAAACCCCAACGGTTTGGGTATGAACATGAAGTTTCTTCACTTCACAGCAGTACCACTGTGCCTACTTAATTTCTGTGGTTCATTATGACATGACTGTACAAGCAGTTGAACCCGTGCCTCTGAAGGTTTCCTATGGGGGGTGGGAGACACAGGGGCAGGGGACCAGACCCTGTTTTACTGCCCTCATGTATGGCCACAATCTCAACAGGTAAGGCTGGGCTGAAAGCGTTAATCCAAAAGCAGAAATCTGCACTTAGAGTGTGTTTCAAGTTCTGTTTTAAATACCAAGTGGAAGAATGAGTGTAGGGGTTTGCGGGGTGGTGGCGGCTATTTTTAGGTCTCTGCTTCATCAGATTTTGAAATTTATGGTTTTTGCCATCATTGCAGCCAGTGAACATAGAACTTTATGTACACTTGTGCTTTGTTGCTTGTGGATCAGTAGAGGGCTTTCTGCTTAGTGGTGTGGATTCCCAAAGATACTTGGATGCTCTGGTGCGTTGCTGACTGAGACACATAGGGCTAGATCTTCAGCTTCATGCCCTGCTGGGTGTCAGGCCCAGTGTCTGATAGCTGCCTCCCTCCCAGTGACTGTGGGAGGTATGGAGGATTAGAAGTTTTTTTGGATCTTACTCTATCTAGCTAATTAGAACAGATCAGAATATACTATTTTTTTATTGTTACTTTTTAGTTTTAATAGGAATGCAGTTCTGTTTGACTTTGTATAAGGAAACAAGCAACACCTCCAGGCCAAAAATGTTTACTCCCATCCCAACCCTTTTTCTAAACACACAAAAATACTGGTTTACAATTACTTCAGGATATAGAAATAGGGAAATGACTTGTAACTGATAGTAGTTCAAAAGCACTGCTTAGTGATTCAGGCTAGTTGGGGACTGTTTCATAACAGTGTGCGTATATGTCCACTTGTTCACCATCTGACACAAAACAGTGTGAGTTAAAGTTCCTGGAAACCTACCTCACCTTCATGTTTTAGGTGACCAATGTTTAGATTTGATGTAAATGCAAACTCTTCCCTAGTAACCTAAATTCCATATGTAAATTCAGAAGGCTTTGATGACAAGGCATCTTCCTCAACTGGTCCATACAACTGGTCTAATATAATCACTGGTATTTCCAATTCCAGAGACATGGGAAGACCTGAAGGGAACATGGCAATATGCTGACTATAGAATTTGCTGAATAATAGTCTGATTCTGGTTTTTTTTATTTTTTATTTTATTTCATTTTATTGTATGAAAATTCACAGCCACCTCCTCTGCAAACAGCTGGCACTGCTGCTTCTGATTAGCCTAATACAACTTGGTATGATGTGAGTGCAGTATTGGATATACTTTTCTTAGTAAATACAGAGCAGGAGTGTGGGCTGAACTGTATTTACTTTGCTGTTGAGTTGGTAACAGTTAAGAGTGACAGGACTAGGTGTTGCTATGGATCAGAGGAGTGGTTTATTGATGGAGTCTGCTTTTTACTATGTATATAGTTTTAAGAACAAATGTAAAAATGTAAATGATGGTTAAAAGTAGCAGTTCTTCAGAACTGTAACCAAGCATAGGCAGAGCTTTGTGGGAAGAAACGTATAGGCCTTAAAAACCTGAATTAAAATTCTTAGTATTTTCTTAGATGCTTTTTTAAAGTCTCATCTCAATCATGAAGTAAGTCTCAAGAAGTGGAAAAATCTTCTAGTAATGAAGTATTAAAAAAAAAAGGTGTATCTGTATTTTCAGAGAAATAGGGTAGTAGTGAAAATAATACTGGAGGAATTTTAATTGATAGGAAAAGGGAAGTTACAGGGGTTTTTTATTAGGTGAGGGACACATGTTCATTTTCACAACAGTTGTTGAACTCCAGTGCCAAAGACCATGAAAGTATTATCCACAATGCAAAAAGTTATAAGAGTTCTATAATTAATTTATAACTGTTACTTGAAACAAGTAGAATGCTGGTATGTTTAGATAATAAATTTAAAATAAAAATAAACTTTATGCCATTCGATAAATTCTATGGCTTTAATTATCATACATTCTAATTGCAAATAGTTAAAATTTAAATCCTTGGGAACTGAAAAGTAAAGGGAGTTCGGAAATGTTTTAATCTCACTAATGTATATTTTATTCAATTTTTAAGTGCTGAAGTTCCGGAATTGTAAAATGCTGAAGCAGGATGATCTTCAGAACTATAAATCTGTCGAGTCTGAAGTTAGTCTTGAACAAAGTTGTGGAGAAATTGATGGATACAATTAATAAAATATCACAAGATGGTAGCATTACTAATGCTGAACAACAGTGTTTTTTTTTCCTTGGAAGCCTATTATTTATTAAATTAAACATCTTTAATAAAGACACATCTTTACACATTATATACAGATGTATACACATGTATTAAAGGCAAATGTGATAGTTTTCTTTGTTTAAAAGCATTTGCAATATAATTTTTGTGAAGTAGAACAGAATTGTTAGTTGACTGCTGATGTTGAACCAGTGACCAAGATGAAGCAATGCTTGGCTGATACAGTTCTGTTGGTTTCATATCTATAATTTCCTCTGGTTTGATCAGTCTCATTTTTTCACAAATGTCTTGACAAACGTGGACCATTCAGTTGGGTGTATTTGTTGTGTGTTAGTATTTTCATGTAGGTAATACCTTCTTGTAAGTGTAGTAAAAAAGACTTTTAAATAAGAATTAGGCCTCATACCGCAGAAAAAGAGGGATTTTGAGAGAGATTCATGGCAGGTGGCTGCATGTTGTTATGGGAACTAACCAGGCAAAAACTTCCCTTGCTGGATGTAAGCAGGGAATATCGGTTTAGGGGCAGGCTGCCTTTGAATGTGGAGTAAGTTGATGACTGATGTCTTGCTGAAGTCTAAGTACATCTAGCATAGATATTTATATTTTTAAATGAAACCTAATTTTTCTTGAAATGCATTAAGTTTTCTGTCGCTTGTAGCCACTGAAATCCAGATTTAATATGCTTTTTTTCATGAAAAAGAAGTACCTGTCTCCAACAGAAGTTGTGAGTTTATATCACAAATTACTGGATTCTTTCTCCTCTGCATTATATCTGAAGTTACACTACAGTATCACAGTGTTTTTTCCTAGCCTTTAAAATATCTGAAGCTGGTCTGCAGCTTGTAGTTTTCCCCAAATGCGGTCTGTTTGGATTGCTGGTGTTAGCTGCAGCTGTGAAATTGAGTTGTCTTGTTAATTACACTCTGCTACTCTTAGGAGAAGGTCCTAGGCAAAGTCTCAATCTTTTCGCAGATTTTTGAATACTGTGAGCTACTGACTTGTATTCAGATGATTATAGCCAAGGCAGATTGGTTCAGCTTCGCCAGCGTGTTCGAGGTGGTTTCTGTGCCCAGCTTTCAACGCCTTGATCGTTACTGCTCAGAATTTGGCTTCCGGATTTCCCCAAAATGAGAATGTTCTCTCCTCCCCATGAAAAACTATTCTGTTTCTGTTTCCTCAGTAGCATTTTCTTAACTCTAATCAGATGTCTTCCTCCTTTTTTTTTTTTTCTTTTTTTTTTTTTTAACGGAGGCAGCTATTCCCCAGCTGTTTGATTGTTTCAGAGGTTTCCAAACTGGTTGTTCCCTGGGCGTGTCTTTGGTGGCACCCCCCACCCCACCCCACCTCCCTCTGCTTGTTGCTGCTCTCTGCTTTGTGCTGGCACAGCTGAACGTGCAGCTGTGTGGGGAACTGATCCAACTGAAAAATAACCTAGCAGAAAAAAAAAGTGACGCAATTGCCCCAGAATGTGAAACCTCAGCCTCTGGTCTTGCCAGAGGAGGAGGTTGATGAGTTGTCGTGGAGGCTTTTGGATGCTGGCAACATTGTGAATCCAGCTAGGACTCCATGGCATATACCTGTGAACTTTGTTTGCTGCTGCGTTCCTTGGAAGAGCTGGGATTCTACCAAAATTACTGTAGGGCTAGTATTGGAGGAAACTGATGCTACATCAGCAGATGGAGGTCTTTTCAGTAATATTTTTTTCCATGACTCTGGTTTCCATAAGGAGTACAGAGTGTAGACAGTGATCTTCAAGTTTTGGGTTCTAGTTGAATGCTTTTTAATGAACTCATGGACTCTGACACCATCTGTGTTTTTCTTAGGGATCCTTATATCTATTTTGTAGAAGGGTCCTATATATTGGCTGTTCCAGCCTGTAATTTGGAGGACAGCTAACAGTTGCACAAGTGGAGACGTGCTTTTATCATTTGCCTCCTTGAATTGCTGTTCTCTAAGCAAAATTCCTGGACATAGAAGTAGATAATACAATTAATGAATGATTTTGGAAAAACAGGCAATTATTCACATCACAGTTACTAAAGCATAATAAATACTGCACTAAAGTAGTTCTTACTGCTGTACTGAAGTGGTGATTGCATTTTTGTATGTGCTATGGCAGAACAGTTTTAATAATACTTATTTTGTTTGTAGATACTGGCTGCATTGTTAAAATCACTAATATAAAAAGATTGTAAGTAATTTATAAGGTAGGGTCAATTAGTCCAAAGGCATTTTTTAGCAATTGTTAAAATTTAAAACAAAACTGAAAAAAGATACACAATGATTATTGAGGTGCTCATTTATTAAGTTATAACCTAAACTCAAAATTTAAATACTTCTTGATTTTTCTTGTGTAAAGTTGTTTGGCTGTGAGAACAACTCCCAAATTCAACAATGTATTTGTGTTCTTTTGTACTTAACTATTCCAGCTATGGACAGAATTTCTCTGTAGTGGTTAATGTCTTAGTCTTTTAGGACTTTGAAGGAAAGTATTTTCATTAGGAAGCATTTAATTGCACTGTGTTCTGAGGTACAGACTTGAAGGAGTCATCTTATAAAATCTAAGACTTCCCAGCATAGATAGGATTGTGCTGGTTGCTGCTGGTCTGTCTTTTACTGATGAGACATGAAGAACCAGAATGGGTTTTAAGTAGCATAGCTGTCTGAATGAGTTGAGAAAGAGATGACTGTGTTTCAAATGAGTGTGATTTTTAGGTTTAAGATTTTTGTCTTGTTGTTTGCAATTGTTAATAACTGGCAGAAGTTACTAAGCAGAAGGGTTGCTTCTATTTAGAGCTGTTTATTTCATCTTCAAGATGCTGTTGTTAAATTTGGGGTGGTTTACTTTCAGGTTGTTCAAACCATTATGTGAAATTCCTATAGAAAGAAATAAGAATGTTACCTTAAGCTTAGAACATTAAAATGTTTTTTTTTTTATAAATGAGGGGGGGTAGCAGTAGAAGATTATTATTATAGAATATACTTGGACTGTGTTTTTTTGCCTGCCTGTCTGAAAATTTTCATTTTGGACAGAGTTCTAAAAAAACATTTAATTGTTAAAAGTCATTTTGTGGAATATGTTTTTTGAAGGATTTTTGAGCTTCATGTGTTTCCATTTTGTTCCTTCACTGATATTCTCAATTTTCTAAGACCTTTCATAAAGTTCATTATCTAAAGGGTTTAAGTAGCAGTGATCTCCTCCTTAAGCTCGTGAATGTCTTCAGCATTTAATATTTTTTAGTCTCCTGTGCAACTCATAGTTGGACATGATCATGGGACAGTGGCCTTCTCACCACTTTGCTACTGCATTATATTTCCAGATGAGGGTGTGTAGTTTTTAATAAAATTACTTGGAGGACTTTTGGTGATTTTTCTTTCTTAAGTATAGGATTGTGTTGCCTTTGTGTGCCTGCCTTCATTCTGTGTTAAAAGGAAGACACGCTTTAGGCTTCTTTGGTTGTCTCTTTGGTACTTTTAGCACAAATCTCTGGAGGAAGTGGAGAACAACCTCTTTCCTGAGGCCTTTGGGCAAAAGACCTAAGCTGCATTTTGCTGCTCGAGCTTCCACAACGGTTTTTTTTTGTTCATTATAGGATCATAGAATCCTTTAGGTTGGAAAAGATCTGTAAGATCATTGATTCCAACTGTTAACCTAAGCTTTAGTCCACCACTAAACCATGTCCCTGGGCACCATATTTACATGTCTTTTAAGTACCTCCAGGGATGGTGACTCAACTACTTCCCTGGGCTGCGTGTTCCAATGCTTGATAACCCTTTTGGTGTAGAAATTTTTCTTTATATCCATCTAAACTTTTCCTTGTGCAACTAGAGGCCATTTCCTCTTGTCCTATTGTTTGCTGCTTGGGAGAAGAGATTGGCACCCACCTCATGACAGCGTTCTTTCAGGGAGTTTTAGAGAGAAAGTATCTCCTGAGTCTCCATTTTTTCCAAGCTAACAACCTCAACTGCTCCTCCTAAGAGTTGTGCTCTAGACCCCTCACCAGTTTTGTTGCTCTTTGGAGACACTCCAGCACCTCAATGTCTTTCTTGTACTGAACACAGTATTCGAGGTGCAGCCCCCCCAGTGCTGAGAACAGGGGGATGACTGCTTCCCTAATCCTGCTGGCCACACTATCTCTGATACAACCCAGGATGCTGTTGGCCGCCTTAGCCACCTGGGCACACTGCTGGCTCATTTTCTGTCAGCCGTTGACCAACACCCCCAGGTCCTTCTCTGTTGGACCAGCCACCCTTCCCTAAGCCTGCAGTGTTCATGGGGTTGTTGTGACCCAAGTGCAGGACCTGGCACTTGTCTTTGTTGAACCTCATCCCATTGGCCTCGGCTTATGTATCCAGCCTGTCCAGATCCCTCTGTAGAGTCTTCTTACCCTCAGGCAGGTCAACGTTCCTGCCCAACTTGGGTGTCGCATTGGAGACACTCCAGCACCTCAATGTCTTTCTTGTAAAGCTTTAGTCCACCACTAAACCATGTCCCTGGGCACCATATTTACATGTCTTTTAAGTACCTCCAGGGATGGTGACTCAACTACTTCCCTGGGCTGCGTGTTCCAATGCTTGATAACCCTTTTGGTGTAGAAATTTTTCTTTATATCCATCTAAACTTTTCCTTGTGCAACTAGAGGCCATTTCCTCTTGTCCTATTGTTTGCTGCTTGGGAGAAGAGATTGGCACCCACCTCATGACAGCGTTCTTTCAGGGAGTTTTAGAGAGAAAGTATCTCCTGAGTCTCCATTTTTTCCAAGCTAACAACCTCAACTGCTCCTCCTAAGAGTTGTGCTCTAGACCCCTCACCAGTTTTGTTGCTCTTTGGAGACACTCCAGCACCTCAATGTCTTTCTTGTACTGAACACAGTATTCGAGGTGCAGCCCCCCCAGTGCTGAGAACAGGGGGATGACTGCTTCCCTAATCCTGCTGGCCACACTATCTCTGATACAACCCAGGATGCTGTTGGCCGCCTTAGCCACCTGGGCACACTGCTGGCTCATTTTCTGTCAGCCGTTGACCAACACCCCCAGGTCCTTCTCTGTTGGACCAGCCACCCTTCCCTAAGCCTGCAGTGTTCATGGGGTTGTTGTGACCCAAGTGCAGGACCTGGCACTTGTCTTTGTTGAACCTCATCCCATTGGCCTCGGCTTATGTATCCAGCCTGTCCAGATCCCTCTGTAGAGTCTTCTTACCCTCAGGCAGGTCAACGTTCCTGCCCAACTTGGGTGTCGCATGCAAACTTACCCGAGTGTGCATTTGATTCCCTCATCCAGATCTTAGATAAAGATATTAAACAGAACCAGCACCAATACTGAGCCCTGGTGAGCACCACTTTTGACCAGCTGCCAACTGGATGTGACTCCATTCACCACAACGCTCTAGGCCCAGCCCTCCAGCCAGTTTTTTACCATGTGAAGGGTCAATTCCATTGACTCAACCTCGGAATTTCTGTACCTTTTGATGCCTTTAATTTTATGGCCCAGCAGTGTTCATCTTCCTAGGTTAAAATACTATTGTGGATAAAATGTGAACTGTGTAATATGCTGTTTCCATAACCTGTGCACATCTCCTAGGTGTTTAATGAAGATTTATTTTTCCTGGAAGCATTGTCAGGTTTAAAGCAACATATGTGCCCTTCCTTTGCTTCCCTTATGCAGTTCTTCAGCTAATTTTCTATCTTACTATTCATTTTCACATTAGAAAAGCACTAAGAAATGTTAGTGCTTGTTTGAAAATTTCTATTTAAGAAAACAAGTATTGATTTACACAGAAGATTATGGAGCTTTGAGTTGTTTTAAAGTTCTGTTTTCAGGGGTATGTCATCAAATTAATGCTTCATCTTAACTTTTTAAAGTTTAGCAAGCCAAAAATCTGTTAGTCACATTTAGCCTTGCAAAGTGCCACTAGATGGTGTCAGTATCTAGTTCACTTTCTCCTTACTCAAGCACTAAAATACTCAAACTGTTCCATATTTGCATCACTTTCAAAGGCCTCTTAAATTTTTAGGTGTCATAAAGTAGGTTTATTAAAGCAGATCATAAAAGCCATCCTTCTGTGACTGTGTGATTTCTGATTTGATGTGTTTAAAATGACAGGTAGGTGGATCTCAGTCTAGATGTTTTGCTCCCTATTTTCACCTTACTTATTTGTTTAGCTTATGGAATATGGATATGAAAAGAGATTGTCTCTCATATTACTGAAACAATTATTTATTTCATAAAATTTTACCGTTTTCTTATGAAATTAAATAGATTTTTAAAAAACCACCAAACATCCTGAAAACATATACATGGCAATTATGCAAAATTTATTTTGTATTCTCTGGGTGAAATCAAGGAATCTTAAACAGAGGCAAATAAGAAACCAGTATCACCTCTTTCCTGATTCTGAGATGTCCCTTGACCCTAGTTGTGGTAAGAGAAGCCATCAAACTCTTAGGGGGCAAAGGGCAAATAATAAAGGCTGTCAGTGTTAAAGTAACTGTAGATATTGCAAGGTGGCTAGTTCTGGTAGTTCTATGAACTCATCAAGGGTCAGCTCTGCTCTGGGTGGCAGAGGCTTAAAGACAAATTCCAAAGTGAGCCTGAACTGAGGAGGTTTCTTACTATCCAGCAGTTTTAATTCTTTGGATAGAAAGGTGGTGATTTTCTTTTCAGAGCTTTTTGAGGTAAACATTCTTTTGTTCTCATCAAGCAATGTAGCTGATGGTGATCGATCTGAAAAGCTACATATACCTTTGGGGCATACACCACCACGACTCCCCCAGTCCAGCCCCCGCTCTTCCCTCCTCCCATTCAGAGAAGGCTGGTAAATGCTTTGTCTGCCACTCAGAAGGTTGTAAGGTCTGATCATAAGGATTACCTGTTAGGTAAATAATGTAGATTGCCAGGTTTTGGAGAGAGATGTTACTAGAATGAGTGTAAACTGATACAATAAGTAATGAAATACTGGGCAGAAGGATGGAGATAGGTAGCTATGAGCACCATTTTTAGGAATTCCTGAGTCACTTGTCCAATATTGTTTTAGATGTGTGAATGTGGTCTCTCAACTTTGTGCTTTTAAGAGAGTTTTCTGTGGTTGTTTAGATCATTTTATGAATATAGTTGAGGGTGAAGCAAGAAACATTGTCCTACTGTTGACACTCAGTCCTGTTCTGATTCCAGATGTGCATTTTCTAGATACTCAGGGTGGTTTGCATGCTGAAAAAAGAATTTTCTATATATGTGGCTTCCAAAAATTGTATATGTTTAAGAATTTCAGTGGCAAACTTCTAGATTGGAAAAGCTCAGTACCAAGCTCCTAATTAGAAAATTGTCTGCAGAATTCTGCTGTGCCTGAGTGATTTCAAAGCACTCATTTCGTTTCACTATGTTTAAAAAAGGAACATCTTAACATAAATGGGGTAATTCCGTTGCATCTGTAAAAATGGGAGTAGACCCTATGCTGAAAGGGATAGTTCATAGAATTTCTTTTCTGACAAAAGTTTTCTCGCTTTGGAATGACCAGTCTTGGATGAAAAGTAAAGGTGCAAATGACATTGCAGCATTTAGTGTTGTGGGGTTTTTTTGATGGTGGTTTTTTATTTATTTTTTTTTATTATTTGTTTTGTTTAATACTGCTAATGTGATGCATGACCCAAGTGACTTTCTTTTCACTTTTTAATAAACCAGAGAATATAATACTATAATTTGAATCATAGCACTGATAAAGTATAGCTATGTTCCAAATAGGGACTTGTGCAAAATTACTGTTGCTTAGCAGATTCACTTGCTCTTTTTTAGTTCTTAATCTAGAATAAAGTTTGTAATTTGAGGGGTTTGCACTCATTTCCTATAGCTATAAACTTAATTGAAGGGAGAAGTTGATTGTAGTTCCATACTCTTTTTAGATGAGATACTCTTATTTCTGCACCATAGAATTCAGGCTCAATGTTTGCTCTCTTGAATCCCTTTTTTCTGTTTTTCTGCCTGTTACTTCAATCCTTTTTAGCAGAGCTTGAGTCCCTGTGGAGCTTATGTTTAATCTAGAAGTAAAGGGGACTGAAATAAACTTTCACAGGTAACTAACTAACTGGAAGTTGAGTACTTGTTATTGATGCACAATTTCAATATTTAACAGTTTCTAGTTGTCTAACTTTAACGAGGAGGAAAGAGACATTTAGCTCCTGTGCAAGGGGTGCCTCCATGATTTGTTGTCGTGCATTTTCAGTACAACACTGAGCATCTCAGCATTTCATCTTCAAGATGTTAAGTAGAAGCAGAATACTGTTCCCCCTAGAAGGAAAGGCTGGATCCCTAGACAAGGTTGCTGAACCCAAAAAGATGCTTAAGAAGAGGACTGTAGTGTCGTCTTTGTTCCTCTGGAAGAGTCAGGTGGCCTTCCTTAGATTGAAGGTCTTCTCTTCTAATCATGTAAACATGAAATATGCTTCAGCGGTCCATGCTTTCTATGTGCTTGTTTTTAATCGGAGCATGAGCCTGGCACATTAAAGCAGTCATTTCAACTACTACTAAGGGAAGTTGCTAAATTTTATTGAAGAATGAAAGAGTTAGAAAATAAAACGATTTGCGGACACTAGCACTCTAAAGAAAACTGGTAGAATATCATGGATCAAAGACTCTGTTTTTCAATATAAGAACTTTTCCCTGTGTTAAATGGAGGTGCTAGAACTTCTCTGGGCAAATATTAGTGGATCCTAGCTTCCAGTGCCGCCTCCTCCCCTGACCAGGCGCTTTATCAGGTCTGAATGGGTGAATACCCTCAGATGTCTTCTCTCCCTTTTTTCAGTGCTGCTCATCTCTGTTCGGTCGATGTGTTTGGCTGGGGAGCAGGGCTGTGCATGCTGTGACTCGCTAGAGTTCCCAGCAAGAAGATAGGTTTGAGCTCTATACCTTTTTGCTGTACTTGCACAAGGATTGTTTTTGGTCACTAGCAGTAAGGCTTTCCCCTCCCCTCTGTTTTTGTTTTGTTTTGTTTCTTTTGTTTGGTTGGTTGGTTCCTTCTCCCTCCCCCCCCTTGTCTTTCCTTTGTAGGTCTTCTGTTGCTTCTCTATTTTTGTATTTTTTTAAAAAAACTGTTGACGTTTTATAAGCTTAATAGTACCTTAACTGCTATAGGGAAACATATTTCAGCTCTCTTGTTTAATGGATATGCTCATGTGGGTACTCCTATATTTTTTGACAGGTACACTGAAAAAGTTTTCCCTTTTATTTTTCCAGTACATATCCTTAGCATTGTATTTAATGTTCTCATTTATCCATATGCCCTGTGTAATTGACTGCAATAGTTAACTTCAAAAAAAAAAAAAAAAAAAAAAAAAAAAAAAAATACTTCTTGATTTTTCTTGTGTAAAGTTGTTTGGCTGTGAGAACAACTCCCAAATTCAACAATGTATTTGTGTTCTTTTGTACTTAACTATTCCAGCTATGGACAGAATTTCTCTGTAGTGGTTAATGTCTTAGTCTTTTAGGACTTTGAAGGAAAGTATTTTCATTAGGAAGCATTTAATTGCACTGTGTTCTGAGGTACAGACTTGAAGGAGTCATCTTATAAAATCTAAGACTTCCCAGCATAGATAGGATTGTGCTGGTTGCTGCTGGTCTGTCTTTTACTGATGAGACATGAAGAACCAGAATGGGTTTTAAGTAGCATAGCTGTCTGAATGAGTTGAGAAAGAGATGACTGTGTTTCAAATGAGTGTGATTTTTAGGTTTAAGATTTTTGTCTTGTTGTTTGCAATTGTTAATAACTGGCAGAAGTTACTAAGCAGAAGGGTTGCTTCTATTTAGAGCTGTTTATTTCATCTTCAAGATGCTGTTGTTAAATTTGGGGTGGTTTACTTTCAGGTTGTTCAAACCATTATGTGAAATTCCTATAGAAAGAAATAAGAATGTTACCTTAAGCTTAGAACATTAAAATGTTTTTTTTTTTATAAATGAGGGGGGGTAGCAGTAGAAGATTATTATTATAGAATATACTTGGACTGTGTTTTTTTGCCTGCCTGTCTGAAAATTTTCATTTTGGACAGAGTTCTAAAAAAACATTTAATTGTTAAAAGTCATTTTGTGGAATATGTTTTTTGAAGGATTTTTGAGCTTCATGTGTTTCCATTTTGTTCCTTCACTGATATTCTCAATTTTCTAAGACCTTTCATAAAGTTCATTATCTAAAGGGTTTAAGTAGCAGTGATCTCCTCCTTAAGCTCGTGAATGTCTTCAGCATTTAATATTTTTTAGTCTCCTGTGCAACTCATAGTTGGACATGATCATGGGACAGTGGCCTTCTCACCACTTTGCTACTGCATTATATTTCCAGATGAGGGTGTGTAGTTTTTAATAAAATTACTTGGAGGACTTTTGGTGATTTTTCCTTCTTAAGTATAGGATTGTGTTGCCTTTGTGTGCCTGCCTTCATTCTGTGTTAAAAGGAAGACACGCTTTAGGCTTCTTTGGTTGTCTCTTTGGTACTTTTAGCACAAATCTCTGGAGGAAGTGGAGAACAACCTCTTTCCTGAGGCCTTTGGGCAAAAGACCTAAGCTGCATTTTGCTGCTCGAGCTTCCACAATGGTTTTTTTTTGTTCATTATAGGATCATAGAATCCTTTAGGTTGGAAAAGATCTGTAAGATCATTGATTCCAACTGTTAACCTAAGCTTTAGTCCACCACTAAACCATGTCCCTGGGCACCATATTTACATGTCTTTTAAGTACCTCCAGGGATGGTGACTCAACTACTTCCCTGGGCTGCGTGTTCCAATGCTTGATAACCCTTTTGGTGTAGAAATTTTTCTTTATATCCATCTAAACTTTTCCTTGTGCAACTAGAGGCCATTTCCTCTTGTCCTATTGTTTGCTGCTTGGGAGAAGAGATTGGCACCCACCTCATGACAGCGTTCTTTCAGGGAGTTTTAGAGAGAAAGTATCTCCTGAGTCTCCATTTTTTCCAAGCTAACAACCTCAACTGCTCCTCCTAAGAGTTGTGCTCTAGACCCCTCACCAGTTTTGTTGCTCTTTGGAGACACTCCAGCACCTCAATGTCTTTCTTGTACTGAACACAGTATTCGAGGTGCAGCCCCCCCAGTGCTGAGAACAGGGGGATGACTGCTTCCCTAATCCTGCTGGCCACACTATCTCTGATACAACCCAGGATGCTGTTGGCCGCCTTAGCCACCTGGGCACACTGCTGGCTCATTTTCTGTCAGCCGTTGACCAACACCCCCAGGTCCTTCTCTGTTGGACCAGCCACCCTTCCCTAAGCCTGCAGTGTTCATGGGGTTGTTGTGACCCAAGTGCAGGACCTGGCACTTGTCTTTGTTGAACCTCATCCCATTGGCCTCGGCTTATGTATCCAGCCTGTCCAGATCCCTCTGTAGAGTCTTCTTACCCTCAGGCAGGTCAACGTTCCTGCCCAACTTGGGTGTCGCATGCAAACTTACCCGAGTGTGCATTTGATTCCCTCATCCAGATCTTAGATAAAGATATTAAACAGAACCAGCACCAATACTGAGCCCTGGTGAGCACCACTTTTGACCAGCTGCCAACTGGATGTGACTCCATTCACCACAACGCTCTAGGCCCAGCCCTCCAGCCAGTTTTTTACCATGTGAAGGGTCAATTCCATTGACTCAACCTCGGAATTTCTGTACCTTTTGATGCCTTTAATTTTATGGCCCAGCAGTGTTCATCTTCCTAGGTTAAAATACTATTGTGGATAAAATGTGAACTGTGTAATATGCTGTTTCCATAACCTGTGCACATCTCCTAGGTGTTTAATGAAGATTTATTTTTCCTGGAAGCATTGTCAGGTTTAAAGCAACATATGTGCCCTTCCTTTGCTTCCCTTATGCAGTTCTTCAGCTAATTTTCTATCTTACTATTCATTTTCACATTAGAAAAGCACTAAGAAATGTTAGTGCTTGTTTGAAAATTTCTATTTAAGAAAACAAGTATTGATTTACACAGAAGATTATGGAGCTTTGAGTTGTTTTAAAGTTCTGTTTTCAGGGGTATGTCATCAAATTAATGCTTCATCTTAACTTTTTAAAGTTTAGCAAGCCAAAAATCTGTTAGTCACATTTAGCCTTGCAAAGTGCCACTAGATGGTGTCAGTATCTAGTTCACTTTCTCCTTACTCAAGCACTAAAATACTCAAACTGTTCCATATTTGCATCACTTTCAAAGGCCTCTTAAATTTTTAGGTGTCATAAAGTAGGTTTATTAAAGCAGATCATAAAAGCCATCCTTCTGTGACTGTGTGATTTCTGATTTGATGTGTTTAAAATGACAGGTAGGTGGATCTCAGTCTAGATGTTTTGCTCCCTATTTTCACCTTACTTATTTGTTTAGCTTATGGAATGTGGATATGAAAAGAGATTGTCTCTCATATTACTGAAACAATTATTTATTTCATAAAATTTTACCGTTTTCTTATGAAATTAAATAGATTTTTAAAAAACCACCAAACATCCTGAAAACATATACATGGCAATTATGCAAAATTTATTTTGTATTCTCTGGGTGAAATCAAGGAATCTTAAACAGAGGCAAATAAGAAACCAGTATCACCTCTTTCCTGATTCTGAGATGTCCCTTGACCCTAGTTGTGGTAAGAGAAGCCATCAAACTCTTAGGGGGCAAAGGGCAAATAATAAAGGCTGTCAGTGTTAAAGTAACTGTAGATATTGCAAGGTGGCTAGTTCTGGTAGTTCTATGAACTCATCAAGGGTCAGCTCTGCTCTGGGTGGCAGAGGCTTAAAGACAAATTCCAAAGTGAGCCTGAACTGAGGAGGTTTCTTACTATCCAGCAGTTTTAATTCTTTGGATAGAAAGGTGGTGATTTTCTTTTCAGAGCTTTTTGAGGTAAACATTCTTTTGTTCTCATCAAGCAATGTAGCTGATGGTGATCGATCTGAAAAGCTACATATACCTTTGGGGCATACACCACCACGACTCCCCCAGTCCAGCCCCCGCTCTTCCCTCCTCCCATTCAGAGAAGGCTGGTAAATGCTTTGTCTGCCACTCAGAAGGTTGTAAGGTCTGATCATAAGGATTACCTGTTAGGTAAATAATGTAGATTGCCAGGTTTTGGAGAGAGATGTTACTAGAATGAGTGTAAACTGATACAATAAGTAATGAAATACTGGGCAGAAGGATGGAGATAGGTAGCTATGAGCACCATTTTTAGGAATTCCTGAGTCACTTGTCCAATATTGTTTTAGATGTGTGAATGTGGTCTCTCAACTTTGTGCTTTTAAGAGAGTTTTCTGTGGTTGTTTAGATCATTTTATGAATATAGTTGAGGGTGAAGCAAGAAACATTGTCCTACTGTTGACACTCAGTCCTGTTCTGATTCCAGATGTGCATTTTCTAGATACTCAGGGTGGTTTGCATGCTGAAAAAAGAATTTTCTATATATGTGGCTTCCAAAAATTGTATATGTTTAAGAATTTCAGTGGCAAACTTCTAGATTGGAAAAGCTCAGTACCAAGCTCCTAATTAGAAAATTGTCTGCAGAATTCTGCTGTGCCTGAGTGATTTCAAAGCACTCATTTCGTTTCACTATGTTTAAAAAAGGAACATCTTAACATAAATGGGGTAATTCCGTTGCATCTGTAAAAATGGGAGTAGACCCTATGCTGAAAGGGATAGTTCATAGAATTTCTTTTCTGACAAAAGTTTTCTCGCTTTGGAATGACCAGTCTTGGATGAAAAGTAAAGGTGCAAATGATATTGCAGCATTTAGTGTTGTGGGGTTTTTTTGATGGTGGTTTTTTATTTATTTTTTATTATTATTTGTTTTGTTTAATACTGCTAATGTGATGCATGACCCAAGTGACTTTCTTTTCACTTTTTAATAAACCAGAGAATATAATACTATAATTTGAATCATAGCACTGATAAAGTATAGCTATGTTCCAAATAGGGACTTGTGCAAAATTACTGTTGCTTAGCAGATTCACTTGCTCTTTTTTAGTTCTTAATCTAGAATAAAGTTTGTAATTTGAGGGGTTTGCACTCATTTCCTATAGCTATAAACTTAATTGAAGGGAGAAGTTGATTGTAGTTCCATACTCTTTTTAGATGAGATACTCTTATTTCTGCACCATAGAATTCAGGCTCAATGTTTGCTCTCTTGAATCCCTTTTTTCTGTTTTTCTGCCTGTTACTTCAATCCTTTTTAGCAGAGCTTGAGTCCCTGTGGAGCTTATGTTTAATCTAGAAGTAAAGGGGACTGAAATAAACTTTCACAGGTAACTAACTAACTGGAAGTTGAGTACTTGTTATTGATGCACAATTTCAATATTTAACAGTTTCTAGTTGTCTAACTTTAACGAGGAGGAAAGAGACATTTAGCTCCTGTGCAAGGGGTGCCTCCATGATTTGTTGTCGTGCATTTTCAGTACAACACTGAGCATCTCAGCATTTCATCTTCAAGATGTTAAGTAGAAGCAGAATACTGTTCCCCCTAGAAGGAAAGGCTGGATCCCTAGACAAGGTTGCTGAACCCAAAAAGATGCTTAAGAAGAGGACTGTAGTGTCGTCTTTGTTCCTCTGGAAGAGTCAGGTGGCCTTCCTTAGATTGAAGGTCTTCTCTTCTAATCATGTAAACATGAAATATGCTTCAGCGGTCCATGCTTTCTATGTGCTTGTTTTTAATCGGAGCATGAGCCTGGCACATTAAAGCAGTCATTTCAACTACTACTAAGGGAAGTTGCTAAATTTTATTGAAGAATGAAAGAGTTAGAAAATAAAACGATTTGCGGACACTAGCACTCTAAAGAAAACTGGTAGAATATCATGGATCAAAGACTCTGTTTTTCAATATAAGAACTTTTCCCTGTGTTAAATGGAGGTGCTAGAACTTCTCTGGGCAAATATTAGTGGATCCTAGCTTCCAGTGCCGCCTCCTCCCCTGACCAGGCGCTTTATCAGGTCTGAATGGGTGAATACCCTCAGATGTCTTCTCTCCCTTTTTTCAGTGCTGCTCATCTCTGTTCGGTCGATGTGTTTGGCTGGGGAGCAGGGCTGTGCATGCTGTGACTCGCTAGAGTTCCCAGCAAGAAGATAGGTTTGAGCTCTATACCTTTTTGCTGTACTTGCACAAGGATTGTTTTTGGTCACTAGCAGTAAGGCTTTCCCCTCCCCTCTGTTTTTGTTTTGTTTTGTTTCTTTTGTTTGGTTGGTTGGTTCCTTCTCCCTCCCCCCCCTTGTCTTTCCTTTGTAGGTCTTCTGTTGCTTCTCTATTTTTGTATTTTTTTAAAAAAACTGTTGACGTTTTATAAGCTTAATAGTACCTTAACTGCTATAGGGAAACATATTTCAGCTCTCTTGTTTAATGGATATGCTCATGTGGGTACTCCTATATTTTTTGACAGGTACACTGAAAAAGTTTTCCCTTTTATTTTTCCAGTACATATCCTTAGCATTGTATTTAATGTTCTCATTTATCCATATGCCCTGTGTAATTGACTGCAATAGTTAACTTCAAAAAAAAAAAAAAAAAAAAAAAAAAAAAAAAAGGAAGACTTTGCTTCACACCAAAACATGGCAAATGGTGTCACAGCCTGAAAGAGCATCTCTGGTTCTGGAATTTAAAAGGGTCTTTGTCCTGAGCAGCTGAGGGAGTTGGGACTGTTTAGTTTGAGGAAGAGGAGGCTGAGGGGAGACCTCATCACTCTCTACAACTTCGTGAAAGGACACTGTAGAG
>NW_015090805.1:1623224-1695724 GCF_001431845.1 Calidris pugnax
GGGTTTAATATTTTTCCTAGAACTTTTTTTTTTTTTTTTTTTTTTTTTTTTTTTTTTTTTTTTTTTAAAAAAAAAAAAAAAAAAAAAAAAAAAAAAAAGACAAGAAGGTCTCAATTTTCTGAATCCTGCATAATATGGTGCTGTTGACTTAAGTATTTGAAATATGCTTTAACCCTTAAAATTGAGATAGGTACTGCTTGTTTTGGTTTGGGAAAGCAAAGTCATTCACACGTTCAAAAGTTAATTATGCCTTTCTGTTGAAAAGTCATTAATGATACCTGGGAGAAGGTGAGCTAGGAGGCATCATTTGTGGTAGAAGGTTATTTTGTGTTATCGTGAACATCCTTTATAACATAATTACAGAATGTGACTGAAATATGCTTAATCTTAACATTCTTAAACTTACATTGTTAGACTGAAGTCGTATCTTTCAGTTTGTACCATTTTTTGGAGGGGGAACTGTATTCTTAAGTTGTGAAAGAACCTAATTGACTAGATTGTTAAGTGATTTTTATTAATCTGAGTTGCATGTAAACATACTACATGTTGATAGTGTAAGGATGATGAGTATTCCAGGTTTTTTTTCTTTTCTAAATAAATCACAGTTTAGAAGCTGTCTTCACAAGTAGTTCCAGTGGTGAGGGGCACCTTATGGGCACGATTCAGCGTGTGTGAGTTAGGCATTTAAAAGTATAAGGTGGTGAGTCTCCCTAGACAGATGAGCGCAAAGGTATACTCTTAAGAGGAGAAAGCTCTGTGTGCCTTGTCATTATGTGTATCTTGTTCTTATTTCACTTAATCTTAACGACTTTTGTCAAGTTGTGGAAATGAATATGCAAGACAGGCATTGAAGGGTGATAAAATTTAGGGACATTGTTTCTCCATGGTACTTGCAAGAAATGAATGGTTACATAAAATACATATTGTTCTTACCGTCTTAATCTGTTTAGTATTTGTAGTTTTTCAAAGCAGAGGTTGTCTCTTGTCTGTTTTGTTGTTTGGAAAACACATGTGTAGAATACATTCCTAAATCTTAAGAAGCAAACACTTGAAAAATCAAAATCTTGATGTTGCTGCAGTGAATCATTATTTAAAATTCTTGATTTTTGGATGGTGCCTAGTGGCAATGTTCTTGCAAGAATGTTTGAGTTCAAGTCTTATGTGGCCTCTTCTCTTAGCTGAAGGGCGAGATGAATCAACCAAATTTTTAGTGGGGAAGAGAAATGCAGGAATGGTGATTTGAGGAATTTGTTACTACCTAGAGCTAATATTCTACTGACCAGAAAACGTAGTACTGTTTTCCAGGTTAGTCTTGGTCATAGATGTTGAATAAAATGTAAGCTTTTTTTGCTTTTGTTTCTGTAGCTACTGAATGAAAGGGCATGTGAAATTGATTTCTCTTTGTATGTCCCTCTGCACCAGTTCTTTAGAAATTACAGGACATCAGGGAGCATGGTAAATGAGCTACATGATTAAATTTTTAAATCTTACAACAGCTTTGTCCAGGGTGAAAATCCCCAAATTTCAAATTATTTCTTTTGTTATAGGCTTTCTTTAAAATATGGCTTGATTTACATTTGTAAGATTAATAATAAATATACTTTTGTGTTGACATTTCATAAAACAAAATTATAATCTTAAGGAATGCATTACCCACAACAGTGTACTTATCGTGGCAGTGTTACTTTTATTAAACCATTTATCATTTTAATGTTGTGTATTCTGACTGTTAAAGGTTTTCTATCTTTTTCTTCAAAGAAAATGCAACAAAAGAAATTCAACATTCCTTTTTCTTTCCTACAGCATTATCTGCATACCAGAGGTACTACAGTTTACAATCTGACTACTGGAAGGTCTGTATATGCTGGTTTTGTTTTTTTTAATGTATTGTTGTAAATGATTGAATTTCTAGAGTAGAATAATTTCAATATGTTTGGAGTATCTACTTGCAATTACTTTTTGGCATATTAATTGGGTCTTAATGGAATTGTTCACCTATATGCAATTTGTTATAAATCTAAGTGGAAATAAACATTCACTCCATCCATTGAAACGGTGGATCAATTGACTTGACACATTTTAGATTTTTTTATTATTACTATCTATTACTTCAGTTTTTCTTACGTAAGCATGGATATTTGGATATGTATGAGTATTGAGAGAATCATAACCAGTTGAAATCTCCTGCGCAGGCGTTGGACTTGTACTAGGAAAAATGTTCTCAGGTTGGTTTTTAGTTCCACAGATGGCAAATTGTTTAAAGTCCCTTTCCATCTTTTGGATAACATTCTTATGTAAGGCAGGAAACAAGTCATGTTAGTATAGCTGTCTTATCTCTAAGTCCATGTAGAGGTATCATGACTTAAAATGAATAAAATTGAAAAGTTTCTTATAACAATATTGTGAAAAATAGTTAGCATTGTTATATTGTCACATGAAATAATTTGAAGCTCATGATTTAGACAGGGCATATAACACGGTCGATATTTGTGTGGTCATAAGCAGCTGTTTCCCTTAAAAGTGTGCGTAAGTGTATGTCTCAAATAGGGAAGGCTCACTCTGGAAAGCCATCAATACCATGCACACACCAGCATTAGAGAAAAAACATTTTCTGTGTTCTTTGCATTTTATAGTCATGTAAGTACTTTCTGAAAAATCCGGAGACATACAACTTCTCCCATTTGTGAGGGTGGAAAGGGAGAAAGGCAGGGTAAATAAAGGGGAGAGAATGAACTGAAATAAGTGTCTTCTGGCACGGGGAAGGAGAGGTTTAATTGGAGGGTCCTAGGAAAATTGTGTGTACTGTCTTGGAAAGACCCTGGTCTAGTGGAAGTTGTACAAGTGCCATTTTTGTACCAAGCTATTTTGGAGCTGAAGTAGTTTTTTCAGAAATAACCCTTGTAGTTCAAAAATTACAACAATAAGAGCGTTCATCAATTCTTACTTCTTAAATGCTCTTGGGGAGTTAGTTTAAACATTGCTGTAAATGAGTGTTGAAATTGATCAATTAATTAAACGTCTGTTGTAGTAGCTTCTGTTGTTTGTACTCTCCTTCTTAAGCATTTCAGAATAGTTTGTGACTTGAATTATTTTTTCTGGCTTTTGTTCTAATGGCTCATTATTAGAAGTGATAGGTGATTAGTAATTTCTTTTCCCTGCATTTTCTGAGAGTTCAGGGTGAAGTGTAAGTGTTTATATGTATTTCCATAGGCATAATGTTTCAGCATGGCTCCAAATAGTATCTGCAATTAAAATAAATGCAAATTCTGATTGTTTTGCAGTTCCATTCAAGAGCATGGATGGCAGTAAAATGTGTGATCTGTGTTTCACTTATTGAAAGCAATTTCTGTTTGTATGCAATGTGCTGATATTCAAACATACCAGTTTTTTGTGTGAATCTCTACTTTGTAAATCTCTTGATATAATTTCAAACAATTCCACTTGCAAGCATGAGAACATTGTTTGGTGCTGACAAAAGAGCATTTTGACTTCTACAAAGGAAAAAAACCACAAAACCCCAATAAATTTTTCTTATTGGTTGAATAAGGTTGGCCTCACCTGGGAAAAATACTGTGCTTCTTGATCTCATTATGAGCTTCGTTATAAATATGTATCCCAAAGTGAAGTCTTTTCCTTAATAATTTTGGAGATTTTATTAATTTTTCAATGTATGAAACAGAGCCTGAAAGAGTCCAAAAACATTTTTCAGTTAAAAACTTTTTTTTTTTGACACTGATAAAAAATTGCAGGTGAATCATATTTCATCTTATTAATGGATGATTAAGCTAGTCTGGGCTGGCAGTGGAAACTGCCTGGATTGGGTCTAGAGAAAAATCTTCCCCTCCTGCCCCCTTCCCCCTTGCAACTGAGACGATTTCTTGTTATCCTTAATGCCTTGTATCTATAAGAAACCATTTAATCCAGAATAGTAAGTTTGTACTGTATTTTTTTTTCACCCTTATATGCTATTTTATTATACTTTCTAATTAATATTATATTCAGCTATCTATATAGATGACTGGAAAAAAAACCAGTCATATTTCCTTGTTTTACTGTTGTGGGGCTTTTTAAAGGTTTTTTTTAAATTCTCACAGAGTTAGATTTCATCAATTAAGTTGTTGGAATTTGTGATGGGAAAGAAAGAGAGAGAAGGGTGTGAAGAAAGGGTGGCATTTATGAGCTGTGAGGAGAGCTGTGTGAGAGCACTGAGAAATTGATGGAGAGTGCTGAATCACATGAACGTCATTATATAAGGCAGGTTTAAGAGCAGACAGGCACAGTCTTAGAAATTTAGGCAGCATATCTGAAATTATTTTGTGTGGTGCAGTGCAAATTTATGTGGTTAAAATAGGTGTCCTGTATCTTTTTTGTTTTATAAATAGAAAACTTCTAGGAGGGTTGTGAGAGATCTTAGGTTGCTTTGAGTATGGTTTGGCATCCTCGTGTAGTACTTTTTAGTCTCTGCTACTCTGTTTTTTCTCTGTTGCATGGGGTTGGTGATTGAGCATTATTTTCATGGATCGTTCATTATATGATATTCATTCTACAATTATTATTTTTTTTCCATAAAGAAACACATTTACATTTCACGCCCGCCCCCCCTTGATTTTTCTCATGGTCTGAATTTTATACCAGGTTGTTTTCTGTCAGAATTTTGTCCATGGATTGTTTTGTTGGTAATACAGTAAGCATTTTATTGATCCTATGGAATAAAAAGAGACAGAAAAAACACTTCAGAAAATATATTCTGCATATATTTTATAGTGAGAGAAGTCAAGGTGAAAGGTTAGGAAGATGCTCCATTCTGATGAGACAATACTTCCTTTCAAAGAAGTAATACCCGTGTGGATAGTTTTGAAGGAGCTGGGTTGCATTATGCCACGTATTCTTAAATAGACCACTTTTTGCGGTAATGTCCTTGGGCACCACAGATCAGTATAAAATGTCCTGCAAAATTACTGAGTTTCTGTAATTTTTTTGTTCTACACACTGTAGTACTGCAACTCTGCATTTAAAAAAAAAATTTGACTTGAGATCTTATGAAGTAAATATCTTAACTTGGATAAAAGTTAAGTTAATTGAGTTCTTGCATTCAAGTAGCTTTCTCAGTGTTTCTTCTTCTTATGTGCCTATGCTAAAATAAATCTCCCTTCTGTGCAATGTACTTCATTCTGATTTCTTTTTAAAACTTCCCTGTGTCAACATGTTGGGGGAGGTGAGGAGGACTGTGGGGGATGAACGGATAGGAAGGGCAGCTCAGGAGAGGGAGACATCAACTAGAACTGCAGTTTGTAGATTTTGATGCTACTGAGAAAATAAGTGTCTGCCACGGTTATCGGTTTTGACATATTCTGAGGAGGCAGGATTAGAAGTTTAGCAAGGAGTAAGATATTCCTGATTTTATCCAAACATGATGGCAGATATCTGGCACCTGGAAAAAGTTATTTTAATCATCTCATGTGGTCGTATCATAATGCAGTTGATCGTACTGAACTCTTTTATATAACGTCTGCGTTTGGGCATGGCTGTCTTTATAGAAATTACAGTACATGAATTGAGTGAATTGAGTGTGTGTAAGTGTAAAAGATCTGGATCTGTTGCATTGACATAGTTGCCCAGAGCGGGGGAAACCTAAAAACCTTCCTTCACAGATGTGGGGCTGCGAGAGGTTTCAGTGCTCACTAGAGTGATTCCTGGGAGGATTTTACAGAAGAACCTGGTTGTGTGGTACTTTGACTAGATCTCCTCTGCTTTGGCATGGCACTGTTACTGCAGCCCCTATTTGGTTAATCTCAATTAAAGTATATTTGTGGCCCTTTGCAGGCCTTTTCCACATTTGTCTCTTAAAATAAAGGATTCTTAGAAATCCAATTTTGGCTATGTTTTTGCGAATAACAGAATTTCCTCTTTCTTTCCTCAGTCTTTATAAAATTGAGGAAAATCCAAACCCATGCAGAGTTATTAAAAAAAAACAAAACCAAACAACAAAAAAACCCAAAAAACCCACAACACAATCCAGATTAAAATTCTCTTTAGAAAACCCAGGAAAACTCAACTGTGTATATGTGTGTTAGTCATGGAAGAAGGATGTGATCTTAGTCTGTGCTGAGTTGTTGGTTTGTTACAGAAAGTCATTTTACAGTGTTCCTTGTTATGTAGACTTAAAGTGTAATTTAGTACCAGGTAATTTTTTACAATGCTGTTTTATAATTAAGTCTGTGTACAAATGTTACTAGGAGTATTATCAACCTTATGGCAAAAACACTTTAAATTAGTAGTAAAGCTTGTTTTTCCAAAGAACTAAAGTACCAAAAGACCACGTTTATGAATGTGACCTATTGCTTGTTTTAATATTCTTATGCAGCTTCTTTTCATCTCTCTAACTTTTTTGTTTTGATAGGCCAAATGTCTTTTTCGGTATGTTTTCTTAATGCTATAAAATAGGAAAACAATTAAAAAAACATTAATGCTTTAATTTTGTGTGTTTTGCTGTCTCTTTTTCTCCAAACTGTAAGTCTATTTCCCCCTATTTAAGTGGTTGGACAAAAAAGCAATTACTAGACAAACTGATAACAGAAAATAAGAGAACATTTTGCACCTTAGAGGATCTGTTATAAGATGGCAATTTTCCACTTCATTGACTCACAACTGTTTTATTTTCTGCAGTAACCTCAAAATACCAAGTAGTGTTTTTAGGCATAATTCATCAAAACTTCCATTATTTTTTTAATTAGATATAAATGCTTAGTTTAATTGAAACAGTACAGTGGTATAGGATCAGTAGAAATTGCTGGAGCAGATGCCTTCCCTGAAATGAAAGCTGAAGGCAGTAGCATGACTTGTGAATACTTGCTTTTTATTTAAGCCCTTAGTTTTTTGGAACTTTTTAAAGAGAATGAATATCCCGTATAAAGAGACAGATTTCCCTTGAAGAGTCCTCAAATTTAAAATGACACAAAAAGCCTTTAATATAAATTATTGCCTTGTAGCAACACAGGGCTTGTACAGGAAAAGCAGAAAGACAGAAACAGTCCCTTTGATCAGAGAAGACTTAATCAGAGAAGCATTTAGAAGAAGACTTGATCAGGAAAGCAAGTTTCAAAAATCTTGAATGAAGGTGAAAATTGCTGAGATTAAGTGCATTACAGAAGAAATTGGGAGATATGGTAGGTGACTTAAAGATGGATAAGGTGAAAACCTACAATTCAGAAGGTATTTGCAAAGTAAAATAAAACTGATGAGGTGGGAATGGAATAAATAGACATTTCAGAGAAAATGGATAATCAGAAAGTGAAAAAAACAGAAATTGAATAAAGATTCAGTGGCTCTTGAACGTGTGGAGAAGGGAGAAATTAATTCCGTCTATATGCTCTTCTGTCTGAAAATGTGTTCATCAGCCCAGAACATGGGATTCTGTACCACCCCTCACTTTTGACTAAAACAACAGTTTCTAGATTACAGTCCTTTCACTAGAAGGATTTTGACAAAGACGTTCTGGTCGTGTTCTGAGAAAGTATGAAATACAACTGTTTTAAGACCTATTGTAGACTAAGAGGGAGAGAGAAGCATGAAATGATGTGTTATGGAACAGCAAATGCAAAACAGAGATAAGTTTGAAATGAATGTCCTAATTTTTAAATACTGAAGACAGTAGGCCATCATAATGGAGAGAAAAAGCATTTTTAGGCGATTTAATGGGATGAACGTTTTCAAGAGACTGTTGTGGAAAGCAATCTGGAAATACAGTCTGAGTCTGATACAGCATAATATAGGATGGCAAGATATTGTTCCCAGAAAAATAAAATAAGAAAAGGGGAGGGAAAAGGGTTAGGAGAGAAAAAACTGTAATGCTGAGACTGAACCTATAATGTGAGGAAGAGAAAAGTGTAGCTAGAGGAAGAATCACAGGGAGTGGGAGAAGGAAAATTTTAGCCCTGCTGAGACTTTGAATGTAAAGAAAATGAGAGAAGTAAAAACATACTTTAAGGCTAAGAGATATGGGGAGAAGTGAGGAAGTTATATATAGAATAATACAGGAGTGGACTGTGGGAAGTCTGAAATTAGACTTTTGCCAGCTTCCTCCCCCAACAACAACCTCTGTGTCATAATTTGACCATGCTCAGTGAGAGAAATTAAAAAAAATAAAATAAATAATTCCAAGTAAGATTATAGCTGTTCAGGTGAGAAGCACAGTATCGCAGTCCATCAAAGGACTAGGATGTCTTTGATTTTGAGGAACTCAGAAGAAGGTAGAATATGAAGCAATGAGGATCACTTGGGGAGCTAGATAAGTGGATAATAAAAATTCAGGAAGTTTGGAGTGGAGGAAGTTACATTAATGGGGTTTCAGCTAATAAAAATGAACTTTCTGTCTTGGACTTGCTGGAGCATCCATGGGGAGGGGAGGAGTGAGTTAAGATGACAGAAACTTCTCTCTTACTAATTAAACAATGAAGATTTTTAATGCATGTTGGCTGCTACTGGAGCTGGTGATTACAGTTTTCTGTCATAAAAGGGTTTTACAGGAAATCAGGAACAAAGGATCTAGCAATTGCACAAAGTCTTTTACTGAACTGCTGATGAAAAAATATACCTGAGGATGTATTTTCCATAATATTTAAATTTTTGATGTGCAGTGGACAGGAGTGGTAGTTCTGTTGGTGAAAACTTTTCACTTTGATCCTAAGATATACTGGCAAAACAAAGAGAGAGGGGAAAGAAAAGCTCATACAATATCATCAAAGGTAATTTTAAAGAACAATCAGTAAAAAAAACTACAACAAAGCCCATAGCTAGCAATATCTGTTTCTTCAAAGATTTTTTCAAAGGCTATTAATAGATTTAGATCATAAACATATCCCTTCAGAATGTCAAGATGGATAGAAATTGCATGCGAGAAGATATTTGAAAAGCCAGAAAAATTGTTGAAAGAGCAAGACCTAAGAGAAATTTGGAGTATGAAGACTGCTAAATTGAAGGGCTAAATTTATGAATTGTGCACCATATAATCTCTCTTCTGTATCAGAATACTTGGTAGCTTTGGTAACACTGTAAATGAGGTTATTTCAGCATCCCATAGGTGTGATCAGTTAGCATGATTACTCAGTGGTGTTAAAAAATTGGAATTCTTAAATGCAAACTATGTTTATGAAGACTAACTGGAATTCTGCCTCTTAAGGGTGAAAGAATTATGTGTACACTTTCAAAATATTTCATATGAAATTATTAATAAATAAAGAGAAACTGTGGAATGCTGGAAAGGTAATGATGATTGTGTTACCAGTAGCACTTGGTCATCTATAAAATACAGAAAAAATCGAGCAAATAAATAACTGTGTTTGGGTTTCAGAAAAAGATCTTTTAATATTAGAGACTAAAAATAAATGTTGCTTCTTGTAAATCAGTAAGGCAGACAAGTTGAAAGAAGTATAATTTTTTTTCTGAAAACTTCTTGTTAAGTGAATGCCACCTAGAAAGATTAAGGAGAAAATGTGTTGTATTTCATGCTCTTAATTACAGTGAAGCAGTGCAACTGATTCCTAGTTTAGAAAAAAGGACCATTTATCCAGATATTTTTTAGAGGGTAGATCTTAAGAGTTACAGTTTTGGGTTTTGTGCATTCTGCGGGTGGTATGTGTTGTGTGTATGTGTCAGCTGAAACAGAGAATTCTTAGGTAGTCCCATGACAAAGAATCAGATACTGTTTTTCACTATTGTTAATGCAGGCAAATAATGCAGCATGTCCAATTTTGTGTACAGTAAGATTGTACAAGGTTCTAATAATTTACTCTCTTATTAAATGATTTGTCTAATGAAATGATGAGAGGAGAGCATATTCCCTCTCCTCGAAAGGAATCAAGAGTAGGTGTAAAATCTTAAAAACAATGAGAGCAATCAATGTAACTAATAAATTTTGACATGTTGAGTTTGACCTCCAGATAAATTAGATAAATCGTCTCTTTCTTGTGTCTCTTGATTTTACCTGTCACCATATAAACCAACAGAATCCTCCTGTGCACACATAAACCATGTACCTGTTTGGGTCACAATAAGTATTAGGTCCTTTTAGGGGCCTAAATTGCATCTCTGTTGCTGTTTGATGAGAGATCTTTTGCTTTTGTGCACTAAGTTAGAAAAATGTTTTTATTTCAGTGTCTGGAGTTCTGGTTTATTTTCAGTTGTATATTCATTCATTAAGCCAGTCATCCCTTTTAATCAATGGATTTACAAGAGCTCAAAACTCTGGCAAATCTGTAATATACTCAGAAGGTTAAGAGGAAAAAGTGTGCTTTGGGGAGAAACTTTTGCTTAGGTCAGGAGAGGACGACAAGACAAAATCTTAAAGGAAACACCCCCATCACTCTAGACAAGGTATCTGTTTCCAAACAATACTCATAACATTTTCTAATAAAGATGTTTCACTGTGGAAATTCAGCAGGAATGCTCTTTGTGTCCCCCTGTATGTGTGATCTCTGTCTAGAAGTCCAAATAATCTGGGTGGAAATAACATAAGTATCATCGGGTTTGACGGAAAAGTCTCCAGAAATGCTTTTCATGCATGTTGCGTTCTCCTATCGCAGAAGTTTCCTTTGTGCAGAATAAAAAACTGTCACCCCTTAACTATTAGTACTTAGAATAATATCATGCTTCCTTTCTTCAATCCCTTGTGATGAGAAAGTAGGATGCTAAAATATGAGACATGCTGAAGTGTGACAGTGGAGAAACTCATCAATTCAGATTGTTCAGGGAGGCGTACTTAGTTGAGTAGAAAAGTTCTGACTTGAAGGAAGGACACATCTTCAGTAGGCAAGAATATTATTTGAATGTTGATAATATTGAATGAACAAATGTTTCTTTTTCTAAATATAAACTATATTGACAATGCACGCGATGCTTACTTTTTCAGAAGCATTCTGTTGCTTGCAGAAACCACAGTAATGGTACAATTACTTCATGCTCTATGATTGCTCTTTCATTGCATGGAAAGGTTAAAACAAAACACACCGCCTTATTTTTCTTATTTGTAGTTTGTAGATTCCTGTTTGATCATAAGCTATAAGTAGATACTGTGCCTCATTAATGAGTGACAATTTTCTTCAGAAATGAATCTTTTACATGTTCAGGTTCTTTATTTGAAAGTTGAAGTATTTGCTTAGTTTTAGAAACAAAGAATTGGTTTATTTTGAATTTGCTCTCCCTAGAACTGGCATTTCGGTTCTAGTTTTTAAATACTCCTTCAAGCATATACCTAATTAGTGTTCTGCTGCATCGTTTCCTCCTTTTCCCAGGGATACAGATTCAGTCTTTTCTGTGTGGTTGGGGTGGGCGGGGAAGGAGTGGTTGAAGTGGGAGTGGATCTAGTACAAATAGATGAAGAAGGCAGCAGGTGGGAGAATGGGGAGACATAGAGCTTGGGGTCTCTTTCTTAAAGAGCCTACGAGTAGCTTGTGTGAGGCTTATAAGAAAAGACAAATAATTTAAAACGTTTTTAGAGTAGTGTTTTACCATGATTCTGCTCTGTGACACACTCTTACAAGGATGAGTATTTAGAGGAGAAACAGAAATCAGTTCTGCATCTCATGTTTACTTGCATAAAGGTGTAATAAAGTAATCTCTGGTGCCTTGCCTTCATGGGGCACATCAAGTGAGATCTGGGCTGAAACCACTGAGAGCTCTCCTCCAAGGGAAAGCCAGATGCTGAAAAAATACTGGCGATTCAAGTGCTAAAGCATACTAACAGCAAACGAAACCTCTGAGTTTATATTATTTCAACCAAAAGTATTCCTAAATGTATGCTGAGAAGGTCTTGCAGCTACTTAGAAACCTGTAGCTGATCATCTGTTCTTATGCATCTTGCAAGCTTGTAATATGTCAATAGGGATTTACCAGCATTCAGAAAAACTTGGGAAAATATTTACTTGCCACCCTCAGCCACTTCTCTGGGCTGCTATATTCAAATTATTTGGCACTAATTCCTAAGTCACTCTGCAGTATCATTTTCTTTTGTACATGCTATCTCTCCTGACTTCTGAGGGATAACTTGGAACTCATAACTTCTATTCCTCATGCTTTGTCATTTTTCTCTTCTCATTTGCCAGAGGAATGGGACTGATGAGAAATCCAGCGTCGCAAATACATGAGAAATAACAGTCAGTTGTGGATCTTTCACCCTGTTTTCTTCTTTCCTGGTTCAGCCTTTGTGCTGCAAGGCCAAAAAGTTCCTCAATTAAATTTTATCTGATATTACCAGCCAAAATAAATGTAGCTATTTTTCTTGGTTTCCACATTCAGTCTTTCTGTCTGGATTAGGTTTTTAATTAGGGGTTTTCTTATTGCAGGCATTGTTCTAGCTGCTTCTTTCTGAATTCTCAGGGTCATCAGAAAAAGAGCAATAAAACTGTATTACCAGACATCCTAACAACACTGATGCTACCTAACACATTTTCTAAAAGCATTTCAGGTATTGTTTTTCTCTGTTCCCAAAGAAGATTGGGATCCATTCCCAGCTAATCAGAACTTCGTGAATTTTTTCTGAAAACCAGCAAGCTGAAAAACCTGATTCCAATCCTGATAAACACTGTAGAGGGGGAGATGGATCAAACAGGATCCAGTAAAGGGGGGAGAAGAAGGAAGAAAAAAGAAAGGAAGGAGAGATTCAGTCATATGTGCAGTTAGCTTGAACTTTGTTTTTAGAAATGAAGGAAGATTAAACTGATTATCATTCTGAATGACTGTTTCAATTATAGCTAAGGGATGAAAACCTGTACAAGTGACAGGGAAGGGGGAATCTCTTTATTTAAAGGAGACTAGTGCTGATGGTGTTTTCTATTCTGTTTTCAACTGCTGCAGAAGATTCATACACTGCATCTTCCAGAAGTTTTTGTATCACTGGTTGTATAGAATGTTGCATCAGTTCTGCAGAATGCTGCCGACTTGCAATGTTTTAATGCTTTCAAAAAAGCAACTGGACAAATTCAGGGAAGAAAAATCCATTAAGAGCAATTAAACATGAAGACACTTTGTCTGGCTTTAGAAACCTCTGAACCACAAATCACTGGAGGTTGGGAAGGTATTCTTGGGAGGGGAACACTTAAAATAATGATAGAAATGTAAATGAAGTTACTTTTAGCAGTAAGTTCAACAGCAACATTTTAAAAGTTAAATGTTACTGTTGAGTTGTAGGATAGCCTGCCCCCTCCCTCCACGTTCACTTTCTCTGAGTTATGTTTATGTTTAGTGGTGTGGTCTTTACCTTTTGGAGAAGGAGGATAATTTTCTGATTAAATGGAATCATTGGATGTTGTCTAGAGCAGAATTACTCTGTGGGGCTGCACATGAATTTCAGTACACTTTATCCTGTTCTCTCTCTCTCTCTCTCTGAAATCCATGAAAATGTAATAACATAAATGAAATCATCCATCTAGTTCATAATGGAGCATTATAACCCTGTCTCAATTCCGTTTCTGATCTCAAAATCTAGGCAGACAGAGCCCTCTATCTGTCTGAAACTTGTAAATAAGTTCTGAAGAAAAGCTTGTCTTGAAGGCACTGCCACTTCATCAAGCAGTATGTCTTTCAGAGGAATGTCAGCCTTTTTCTTTACTAAACTTTCTTCCTTCTGCGTTGATGTCAAATGAATTCCTTGTGAGTTTCTCCTGGATCAAGATGGCTGTAACACTGGCTTTTATAGAAAAGGAACATGTAGGTGCTCCTTGCTGGTGACTTTTTCTGACCTGCCCTTTGAGTAAAGATAAAGCTGAAGCAAACAGATCATGAATGTCACTTCTGAGTTCAAGACAAACCTAGATAAGTGATGCCACAAGAAGTCAACTAGTCTTGAACTGAGATTGAATATTAAATGCTGCCTTGGACAATTAATGCAAAATATAAAGGCCTCTAAAGGAACACAACCGATACTTTGGATTTTTTAAAATGCTACTGTTCAATGGTTTTGCTAATTCTGATATTTTATGTAGACATGTAACTCCATGTGGCATCTTTGAGTTCCCTGTTAACTAACCTCTCTCTAAACCTTAATTTTTATCTTCTCCTGGGATTCTAGTTTTAGTTACATAGTCTTACAGCCTGTACATACAAACTGGGAGATGTTGTGTGTGTCTTGAGATACATTGGCAATTCAAGTTCAGGGAGCGAGTACCAGGGGTAGGACTTTGTTTCAGTATTTGGCTGGAACACAGTGAATCAGTGAGATATTGGAGCACTGTCCTGAAGCACTGCTCCTTCCCATGGTAACTAATCTGTTCTGGCTGTGAAAAGGAAAGTGGTCGACAGCGTTGTAATTATTGAGAAGGATGTGATCTGCCACGTTGACAAAGGATTATTTTGTTGTAAGTGGAACAAAGTTTCCTGTCTCTGTGCTGTGTCAGTCAAGTGTGAGATGAACAGCAATTCATTGGTCTGGGTTATCAAACCGCTTTAAGTCCAGAAACGTACCTCTTCTCTTGAGTCACTTAGGTAGACTTTGCTTTTAGAATCAGAGAATGAAGGGTTAATGAGTGGCTGTGTGTAAGAAAATCCAAGATGCGGATCTCATAAAGCTAATTTACTCAAAATTCTTGGTATAGAAACTCCCACTTCATTTAAACGCAAGTAAATGAAGTAGGGTTTTCTGTTTCATTCCATTCACCCCATGCATATTGCACAGACATCAGGGTTCTCTAAGGAGCTTGGGGAGGGCTGAAACAGGTTGTTAGCGTGTTTCTTTGTTTTACTGAAAAGCATCTGAATTTTAGGCCTGAAAAGTATTTATTGGAGGCCAGTCACACGGTGAAAGCACTAAACAGGTTTAAAAATGATTGAGAGGCATAGCTGTTATCCTGTGAAATCTTAAAAGAAATTGACAAGTAGAATCTATCTACAAGCTTGTACAGAATAAGATATTTAATTGCCATGTTAAACAATTAAATATAGCCTGGACTCCTAAAGCACATCCTAAAGTAGATGTGTTTGTGTTTAAGAAAGGGATCAAATGGAATGTTGAAGCACGTTAGAAAGAGGGAAGTGTTCCATAAAGCTTCTTCTCTTAAATGCTTCTGCAAGGCATCAAGCGCAAATCAGACCTTCAAGAAAATTAGTTCATATTCTTTCCTTTTCCTTTACATTTATTGTGGAGAGACCTTTTTAGGCTCCCTGCCTGTGATATTGCCTACATGTCAGAGCAGATCTTCAATGGCTATGGTCTGTATCCCAAGGAGTAAGTTTATTGTATTTTTTTATTTTTTTTTATTTTATTGGGAGTTCTTCCTAGCAAACCAGTACTTAATTCACATAATCTTCCCATGTCAGGATTCATTCTCCTGTACATTTGAGAGACAGGTTACTTCTTTGCTTAAGTGAAGTACTGTGAAGAATATTGAGAAATTCAAGGTAGGATATTTGTGCCTGCCCATTTTGAGATCTGTTACGTGACCACAGCACCATGATCAAAGGCTGCCCACATCATTGTCTTCATGCCTTCGAACCAAATTTGTCTTTCTGTGGGTGTAACTTACTTCATTTTTATGTATCTGCTATTAAAGAATGACCTTCTTTATGCCAATTCCATTGTAATAGGTAATTGGACCTCAAGACAACATATAGGAAAGCAGTAAAGACTTTTTTAAAATGATACTTTAAATAAGAAGGTAGAGAGATTCAGGTTACACTAGAGAAGAATTGCATATTCAGAAAAGATGAGAAGTAGTATACAGAATATAAGTTTTAGCAGTCCTTAATGTTCTCAGAGTGTTTGAAGTGATAGAAAATTGTTGTTAATTGTGTTGTGAGGGCAGAAAACGCATCTTTGATCTAGGAAAATAAATCTAAATTGATGTACATTAGACAGTGTCATATGGAAGAGCTGTAAATGTAGGGGTGGTATTGAATATTTTTAATGATTTAATGATTTTAATGATTGGAAGTGAAAGTGTATATTGATATTTTAAAATAGAAGGTAAATTATGTGTATTGAACGGTAGAAATTTAGAAGTACAAAAAACATTATGGAGAACTAAGATCACAGGTGGAATTTCATATGGATGTTGAGATTTTTAAATGGAAATATTTGAAACTATTTGTATCCACCATCTTACGTATACATAGCTGATGGTGTTCAAGAAACTGACCTGAGTATCCAAAAAAAAAAAAAAAATAGACCGTAATAAAAAAAAGTAGAAGCCCAAACAAAATTTATTTTAATAAAAAGCAATATGGAAGCCCATACTGGAAAGCATGCTCTTATATAAAAGATAAGTATAGTTCAGCTTGACATTTTGCTAGGATCTAGTTATCCTCCTCTCAGATGTAGAACTGCAGAATGAAATTTGAGATAAATGATAAAAGGATATCCAGAAACTGTTTGCAGAGGAGACAGAAAGGAAGGAGGGTGAATAAACACATACCATCTATATGGGTCAGAAGGGGATTCTGCTGACTTTGAGTACAACAGTAAGGGGGGATCTACTCACACCGAGGAGCAGCAATTATAATGTAAAATTAATTTATAGAACTCAACCTGGCAAGGTATCTTTAAATAAGAGCTCTCTAGAGTCTTGCAAAAGGATGTCAAATTAACACAGAGGAGGAGAAAATCACTATCCTGTGGCATTGGTTAATTGGCCCTCTTCTGCTGGCCTCTCTTCCCTCCTCCTTCAGGCTCTGAGCTAACTGCGTAAGCAACAGAATTTAGGAATAAACTGCCCAGAGGAAAAGATTTTAAAACTTTGAGAGGTTTCTTATAACCTTTCCTTATAAGATAAGGTAATAATCAGAACTGAGGAGGCACTAGTGGATTTAAAAATGTTCAGGTTTCCGATTCAGGACAGTTGTGATGTTTCCTTTTGCAGGTTTTGAGTTAATTTTTCAGAAGTTAGACCGTTGACAGAAGTAATTACATAACATGAGGTAGAGCAGCAGTGATAAAATGGCAAGAAGGAGAGGGATTAGTGAGGGAAAGAAAGCTGAGCTCTGGAGTAGATGAAGAAAGAGCAAAGTAGAGCAGTGCAGAATTAGCAGAGAAAAGATGGTAGAGAGTGAAAGAAGTGTCCTAGGGTTTGGCTTGTTTGTCTTTTTTTTTTTCCCTTTGTTTGTTTTGACTTTAGAAATTGAAGGCTCTTAAACTCTTAAATTCACAGAGTGCACTGAAAACTTACTGATGTACAGCTTTCTGTTAAGAAATGATGATTTGATGGAATTGAAATATTCTGTGGGAATGGTTGGTGGGCTGCCCAGCTGCTTTGCTTTGCTCTTGGCTGCTGGCCATCTTGTCTGCTCCCCCAGCTGCCTGTCATGTGGGCCTGCTGCCTTGTCTGTTGTATCCTATTTTAGGTATTTGTACATTCTAACAAATAAAACAGCAAATCACCAATTAGAATACCAATTAGTGATTACTACTAAACCAACCACAGTCTTAATTGGAAAAGCATTTTCAGTAATAATTGGTTGATACCTAACTAGCAACCATTAATCAATGATCTTGCATTTTGATACTTCAAACAATTAAGCCTTTAAAAAAAAGCACATTTTTATTTTAATATTAGATATATTTAAGACAATGCATAAAATATATGTACCCCAAAATATGCTATTCAATAAGTATTTAAGATGTTACTAATGTCAAAATTGAAGTGATGAGTGAGATTTATTTTTTTTTTCTCAAGCTGATACTCAGAATTTTGTTCCAAATATGCAATTTTGTTCAGTTTGCAGTTTACAGAACAAACTGTTTTCATGCTAGAGCTAATGAAGCCTCGGTATATGACGGGCTGGAATCTGTTGTCCTTTCACACTTCCTGTCCTTGCTTCTCCCACTTTTCCTTGTAACCACACACAAACTGGAATTCCTCTAGTTTTCCTAGTGAAGCATCCTGAATGACATCTTGTTGCCTATGACAGCTCTGAGCAGAAAAAGCACATACTTGATTTAAATCTGTGCTAATGGGTTAAGTATCTCTTCCCAAAGAAGAGATAGTAGTTAAATTCTATCTGCTTTCTGAAAGTAGGCCTTGGTTTGGTGGCTCTTTTCTCTATGCAGCAGGTATTTTCAGTGACATTCCTCAAATTTTTCATCTTTAAAATGTCTTGCTTTCTATAAAACTCATTTGAAGGCAGGTAACAGGTTCGAGAGTTACCCAGCTGCAAAGAACAACATATTAGTAGTAACAGCATTCTTAGGGGACTTTCTTAAAAAGTCAACTTAAAATTTTTCCATTAAGCAGTGTTCCAGATTCAGCTTGGTTTTATTTACTGCCCAGCACAATGTGGCTTAAGATTCAAGGGAACAACCATAGACAGTTTCACCACTTCATTTAGGTTATTGTTTTCCTTTGTCTTTTACTGATTCGCTTATATGTATTTGAATCACTTTTGTAGTCATTCATGCCGTAGTATATCCAGCTTGTCTACTCCCATTTTATGCGTAGTGCCTCAGGTAGAGCAGCTGTGTAATTAATGATATTAAGGCTTTTTTCCAACGCAGTAGTGATTCTCCAGCAGTGAGAAACTGACAGGGAAATAATGGCGCTACTTGTAATCTCAGTAGGATTCCTATCTTTGCTGGAAAGGGTTAGAAAAATGGTGAATCAAGAACGCAAAATTCCCTACTAGTAGTTCTATTTCATAAAATATTTTGAAGATGATGGATATAAATAGTGATGATTACTTACCATATAAAAGGGAATAAAACATTTCAACAAATTATCCAAATTTCATGTTCCAAAAAAGATGTTTCAGTAATCCTTGTGTATATACATGAACATACATTATTTTATGTACTCTGATGTAAAACATTTGGAAAGAGATCTAATAATTTTTGTTAGGCCATTTCTAGCTGGAAAAAGAGAAAAGCCAAATCCTTTAAGAGGTACAAAATAAGAGCAGTAGTCGTCAAAGAAAAGCAGAGATCAAGAAGAACTGCTCTGTATTTAATCTCCTTATGCTAATCAATATTGAGGTGGCCCACCTCAAGGATGTGGACAAAATAACGAAGTGCCTACAGGACAGCATTATGGAGGAATCTCTGTTACCTTCTCTGGGAAATCAGCACAAAAAGTGTCTCTCTCTAGTGCTTTGTACACTAACGGATGCAGCATGGAGAAAAATGGGAGGAGTTAGAGGTCCACATGCAGTTGCAGGGCTGTGGTTCACTGGGTCACAGAGATGCAGTGTTATAGCTCAGGCAACTGGAGTGAGAAGCCCTTTATGAAAGAGCAGCTAGAATGCACAGAGCCCTGCTTTTGAACACTTGAGAAGCTAGTTGAGAGATTATAGGTCAGGATTAGTAGATGACCAATATGAGTGACATTGTGGTGGTTTTCTGCTGCAGATAATCTGGTAAAGAAGTAGTAGATGAGGCCTTCTTCCAACAACAGGAAGAAGTCTTGGATTTGCAGACGCTGGCCCTAATAGTGGACTTAGCTATGCCTGTGTCTGTTGGGAGGGCAATTCAATAGGGTACAAGCAATCCAGGGAGTTTTTGAATTATATTGATGACAAGTTCCTGGCACAATTAATGGAGGAGCCAACAAGGGGAGGCAGTCTGCTTATCTTGTGCTTGCAAACGTGAAAGAAATGGTTGTGAATGTGAAGGTTGAGGGCAACATTGACTGTAAGGACTGTGAAATGATGGAGACCAGATCCTGAGACAAAGGATCAAGGCAAATAGTAGAACCAAAACCCTGGACTTAAGAGAGGAGACCTTGGTCTGCTCAGAGATTGGCCTGGAAGAATCCCTGGGATATGGCCCCGGAGAAAAGAGAGGTCCATGAGAGCTTGTTAATTTTCAAGAATAGCTTTCTCCAAGCTCAAGAACAGTCTTGTAGGAAGTTAGATAAAAAGGAAAAGTATCCTGCGTGAATGAACAAGGTGCTTCTGACAAAACTCGGACATGACGCATAGAAGAGCTAGAAGCAAGGATAGATGACTCCGGAGGAGCATAAAGACAGCATTGAAGCATTCCAGGATTGCGTAAGGAAAGCCAAAGCCCACATGGAGATGACTTTGGTGAGGGATGTAAAGGCAACAAGAAGGGCTTCTGAAAGTATAACAGCAGCAAAAGGAAGATGAAAGAATATGATTCTGCTGCTGAATGGGATAGATAACAAAGGACATGAGAAACACTGAGGTACTTAATGCCTTCTTTGCCCCAAGCCCAGTCTTTACTGGTAGAGCTTGCCTTCAGGATTCCAAGACACTTAAAACCAGTGGGGAAGCCTGGACATAGGAGGACTTGCTCTCAGTAGAGGACGATCAAGTTTGGGAACATTTAAATAGACTGGATATCTACAAGTCCACGGGGCCTGATGGGACACATCAATGAGTGCCGAGGGAGCTTGCCCATGTCACTGTGAGACTACTATCAATTATCTTAAAAAGGTCGCGGTGATGAAGGAAGGTTCCTGAGGCCTGGAAGACAGCAAATATCGCTCCTGTCTTCAAGAAGAACATGAAGGAAGATCCAGGGAACTACAGGCCAGTCAGCCTCTGCTCCATCCTTGGGAAGGTGATAGAACAAATTATCCTGGAAACTATTTCCAAACACACTCAGGGCAGGCAAGTCATTGGAAATAATCAGCATGGATTTATGAAGGGGTAATTATGCTTGATGAACCAGACAGCCATTTGCAACACAATGACGAACTTGGTGGAGAAAGTGAGAGCTATGGATATTGTTTATGATTACTTTAGTAAGGCTTTCCACACTATCTCCCCATAGCACAGAAAAACTAATAAAGTACAGACTAGGTAAGCAGTCAGTGTGGTAGATGAAAAATTGGCTAACCTGAGCTCAGGGGATTGCAATCAGCATCACAAAGTCCAGCTGGAGGCCCACTGCTACTGGTGTACCCCAGGGGTTGATGGTGGTGCCAGTGTTGTTCAGTATCTTCAGTTAATGACCTGTATTGTGAAGGTAGAGTGCACCTTCAGTAAGTTTGAAGAGAATACAAAATTAGGAAGAGACCACACAGTTCTGCTGCTGTTCAGAGGGACCTGAACAAAGGGAGATGTCAAGTCCTGTATCTGTGGAGGAATAACTCAATGCACCAGCACAGGCTGGGGCCTCACTGGCTGGAAAGCAGCTTTACAGAAAAGGCCCTGAGGGTACCTGGTGGACAAGTAGACTTTAAGCTAGCAATGTGCTATTGCAGCGAAGGCAGCCACCAGCATACTGGGCTGCATAAGGCAGAGCATAACAATCTGGTTGAGGGAGCTGATCTTTCATCTCTGCTGAGCCCTGCAGAGACACGTGTGGAGATCTGTGCCTGGTGCTGGGCTCCAGAGTAGAAGAGAGACAGGGAGATACTGGAGCAAATCCAGTAAAGGGCCACGAGGCTGATTAAATGGCTTAGAACATCTGTCATACAAGGAGAGGCGAAGAGAGCTGGGGTTGTTCAGCCTGGAGAAGAGATGGCTCAAGGGCATCTTCTCAGGGTTTACAGATACCTGATGCAAGAAGTAACGAATACAGAGCCAGACTCTTCTCAGTGGTGCCTAGTAAGAGAAGGACGGGCAGTGGGTGCAAATGTAAAACACAAAACTCCTTTTAAACACAGAAAAACCTTTTTTTTTGTTTTGGTTTGTTTTCAATTATAAAGCTGACTAAACAGTAGAGGAGGTTGCTCAGAGAGTTTGTGGAGTCTCTATACTTGGAGGCAATGAAAACCGAACTGGACATTGTCCTGGGAAACCTACTCTAGTCGATGCTTCTTTGAGCAGAGAGAAGGGTCTACTCCCTGGTCGGCCAGAGAAGTCGTCTCCATTTTTTGTGCAAATGTTGGGCAAATTGGTTTAGTTATAAAGCATCTAGTCACAAATACAGCTTTCTGTTTGGGGTCAGGAGTTTTAGTTTTTTGGTTTTTTTAAATCCTGTATCATAAAAACAGTATTCTGGGAATCTATAGGGAGAGTATTTAATACAGTTAGATGAATTGTCTCTGTGAAGTTTCTCACTTGATTTGTTTCAGAAAAAATATTATTTTCTGTTAAAATACTTAAGTTATTGAAAATATTTGTATCAAGTGGAAAATGAAGACGTTTACATCAAGTGAAATTGTATAAGCTTCAGTGGAAGGCACATATGTCAGATACCCATAGCAACAATCACTATTTAGACATTTGCTTGACTGTTCTTATAACAAATTTGAGGAGGTATGCTAGTTGATCGCTATTCCATTTTTGTCAAGGACCTAAACCTACTTATGGCTAAAGGAATACCCAGTTCACAAAATAGCATATATTCTATCATTAATGAACAGGTTTTGAGGTATTTAATGTTGCTTTATAATTTTGTCTTTCATATTAAAGTGCTCCCTGTAAAGAGATTATGGCACAGTGTATTATTCAAGGGGTTTTGAAATTATTAATGTATTTTGAATTAGTTATTTTATGTAGGTTTTCATAATTCATTAATAGTCATGTCTTGATGTACGCTGTCCTTTCCTGTGTTTGGGTTTGTTTTGTTTTGTTTTGTTTTTTCTGCTTCACCTTCTTAAGAACTCTTCTGTGAAAAGGGAAAAAAAAAGTATTTTTTATTAATTAAGAAAGATACATTTGCTGGTTTTCTTCTACAAGTAGTAGATGTGTTTTGGCAATACTTACTCTCTGAAAAGATTAACTTCTTACAGACAAGATGAAATTACTTCGTAGTTATTTACCAAGATGATACATTAATTAATCTGTTACAAATGCCAGAATATATTTGTCACAGGAATAATTACTTTTCTATATTAATTGCTTTCACATGGCTGCTGGGATGCAGATACATACCCAGTAACAGTTTCTTTACTGTTGTGATTATTGCTCAAGAAGCAGCGTAATGCAAGCATGTTATGCATAGCTGTATTTTAAAGATTCTGTATAAACTTAATGATTTTCCAGGTACTATAAAAATTCTTGAAGACCTTGAAGAAGCAAAACTAATGATATTAATTTGTAATACACTCCTCGCAGGGATCTTAGTATTTTTGCACGTGTTGGGAATATGTAGAATGTGTAGATAGGTAGCTCTCTTTTTCATGTTTGTACAATTCTAAACAAATTTTATTTGAACCCTCCCCTCTTTCTCCTGAACACTTACAATCTTTGTGACTGGAACTGCTAGAGCTTGTCAGCTCCCAAAGGCATAAAGCTGTTTATCCACAAGAGCCTGAGTGGAATTTTTGATGCAGTACATATTCTCCAGGGAACTGTTATTATATATTGAGTAGTGTCAGGAGGCAGTATTAGGCACCATAGTGTCAAAACTTCATCTTTCATTTTTTCAGTGAAGAAATAAACATATTCACACATTTGAACACAAAAACTGTTTCATTTGCTTCAAACAGGTGGCTGAGAGACCCTGTGACCACAGGATGTGTGACCTAAACTGTACAACCCTGTTTTCCTAGTTAGGTTTTTTGAAGAGCAGTGGCCTCCTGCCCACTTGTGTCTTCTGCAGCCTGGTGTGATGTGGGCTGGACTGCAGGTTCCAGCTGTGGAAGGGGAGCTCAGAGTCCTGCGGGAGGCAATTTTCATATGTAATCAAAGACTTTTCGATTCCTGGCAATAGTAAGCAAATGCAAAACAGTCACTGATCTCGTAAGGGTGCTGAACTTTTTTCTGTAGTTTTCCTTCAGTCTTTTACCAACCAACTGCATGGAGACTTTGTTTCTCCTGTTCTGTTTTTTATTGCATTGTATGGTGGAGATTTTTAATTTTTGTCTAAATATTATCAACTTCTTAATGAAATAAAGGGATTATTTTACATGTGTCTGGCCCTACCCCTTAGAGTCACAAGGAAGAAATGGTGAATTTGCCTATGTGTTTCCCTTGTTAAGGGCCTGCATGGAGAAGGCTGACAGTCAGGTTATGATGGTATTTCATGGTTTTATCTTTCTTGTACTGACCCACAGAAGTTGATTTCTCATGAGTCAAACATTTGTATCTCGCTTAGGCGGTAATAAAGTATTGCTTTTTTTATTATTATTTTTTAATATACATTGCCAGTTTAAAGCCTTTATCTAGGATTTCACTCTTTCTGTTTGAAAAATCATTCTAGGTTTGATACACGTTTTGCTGGTAGCAGTGTAGGCTTAAAGAGCTTTTACTTATTTTGCTTACATTCTACTCTTTTGCTTGTGCTAATGCAGTTGTTTAATTGGGGGGGGAGCTACACAGTGAACTTGGCTGGGAAACTGATCCAGTTAAAAATAATCCTTTTTTATCTGGATATTAATAACTCAGATCAGTTCTGGCATCCAGTTGGCTCTAGTACTCTACAAATGGTGGTATCAGCAAAAATGAGAGGCAGTGTTAGACAGGGAAAGTTTCTAAATCAGTAATGCTATAATACTATGGCAAAAGCTGTTCCTTTTATTTTTTAAGTTGGAAGGTCCCAACTGGATGCTGCCCTGAAGCTACTTTGACTCTTAGGCATCTTTTCCTACTCTGACTTTCTAGAAGTACCTGCTAATAGACTTTTTTCACTTGCAAGCACAACTTCTTTATATACTCTTGTATTTATAAACCCCAAATTTGGAGTTGATAACAGGGCCTCAGCTGCTTGTGGCAGATTACGTTACTGGTGAAAAATATCTGGACCCAGATGTGGTACCTATACATGTCTAGAGTCAGTCTAAGATGGTAATTTGTAAGTCTGAATGTGAATATGGCTCGTTACACAGGGCGGGTGCATTTTTCTGATGCTGTATTTATAGGTGAAGTGTAACTGTGGTGGTCTAATCTGATGTCCTTCTGCTGGAAGGAAGCACTGGCTTGCATGCTTGAAGGTGGAGAAAAAGGGTTTGTTGTGAGCTTGGCCTGAAATAGCTTGAGAACAGAGCACATGAAATTTTGGGCATCTCTTTCCATCTGCTGCTTCAAAGACACTATAAAGCAGTTAATTCGGTTAATATAGAAGGTTTGTGAGATGGGGGTAGTTTTCCTCATTGGTTATTTATTTTTTTCTTCGTTGCTTAAGACAATCAAGACTGAAAAGTCTTCAACATGCTTATTCATCTCAGTTACGTAAAAAGGTACATACAGATATATTTTTGCCTTCTAAGTTAATTATCAATGTATACTGTGGCTTATACATTTTGTAAAATATAATTGAAATGTTGCACAGCATTTAATAATGCATGTAAGTAGCAGAATATACAATATAAACTTGACGATATTCTAACATTGCATAAGCACATAAAATGGAAAGAGGTATTTGAGCCATCTAGTGGCTGGTATGAAACATTTTAACGTTTTTGATACTACATAGAAAATGTAAATGACATCGACTTGAAAATAGCGTTTTTGATTTGTCTGTTTTTCAGTAACATGGTTGTGTAATGAAAATACCCCAGACATTAAACTTCAAATTTGAGGTACAGTCAGTTTCAGTTTGCAGGTTTTTTCAATTTACTATAGGTTTTAGTGAAGAGAGAAATCTGATAACATAAAAATTACATTAGAAGCTAGTAGCCAAAGAATGAATTTTGTTAGCATGAGATCTTCAGAAATTGTGAGGGTTGTTAAGAAGTTCAAGGAAAGGATTGCAATAAGATAATTTTATTTTCTACATCTTACTGAAAAATGTTTGGAGGGAAAAAAAGTGGGCTTGTATTCTACCTCACCAGGTATTTATAGCAGGATTTTGAATAGCAGAGATTAAATTTGAAAAGTAATCTTTGCTGGAAAACATGGAATGGATATTTTTGGTGATTAAACTTGTCCAAATAAAAATAACAGAGGCCACTGAAAACAGATTTCGTAAGATGCGGTGGGTTCCTGGTAAACAGAGTCACAGAATCTTATGATGTTAAGAAAAAGGTTGCTTTGTAGATGAAAATTTCGTGTAGTGATCCTGTTTGGTCCTGATAAGTTGTTGTAGCTTTTCATATTGGCTGTTGCCAGTAGGAACTTGGCTGCACCTTGAACTTGATGGCATTCTGCAATGCAGGCAGAAAAGTTATTTGCGAAAGTAATGAACTTTATGCACGTTTTGCCTTGAATTATTCGTGGGAAACTACTGCATATATTTAACCGCTGTAGTATCTTCCAGTCCTTGTCAAAGTACCATCAGGTTTAAATGCAGATTAAAAGATATTTTTGAATATTTATTAAGACAAATCTAATAAACAATCAACAAGCAGTACTAATGGTGTTACATATGGTTAGAGCAATAGTATTTCAGAACAGATAAATAGGACCCATACTGACCTATCAGCATTTGCACCTTTACATTTGAAGTAAAGTATTACAGAGTCTTAAATTGTGCTCTGTTATTTATTCAGAAGACAGTGGTAGATTAACAGATTTTTAAGGTCAATGAGAATAGGACAAAAAATGACAATACCTGTCCCAGGACAAAGGACAGAGCATTAATGGTTGATTTGTATTTTACGGGTGGGGACAACCTTAAAAGCTTCATGTGAATGATATGTTAATTACATTTGAACAAATCACCTGCATCTTGTCCTGTTGTGCCTTTAAAGTTGATTATTATTAACCTTAGGATCAAAATATCAGCTAGATTAATGTTCTGAAGCTGTAACTTGTTTGGACTATGAATTCTGTAGGTTTCAGAAGAAGAAATTAAATTCTTTGAAGATTGAAGAGATTTTGGCTGTCTGGCATATTTTTGTTTGAATTTTGCAGTGTGGTGATGAAGGATTTTTTGTTATTAATATTATTCTCCATCTTTACGATGATGTAGTATTGATTGCAGTTGGTGCATCTCTGAGGTAACACTAGCCAGTTTTGTTAAGCCTGACCCAAACAGGGCATTTTGCAGACTTCCATGTTGCAGATGTGAAAGTGTCTCTTCTTACCTTACTCCTTCATTTAAAAATACTTTTAAATCGAGGCATTACGTATGCTCAGGTTTTGAGCTTGCCTTCTTTCCTAGTCTGTTGTTGCCAGAGCGCACTTGGAAAGCGGGAAATACATGGGCTACAGAATTAGCGATCTTTTATCTTGATGATGTCCATGTTGTGTTTTTGTTCAATTAAACAGGAATGTGGTTTTATGGTAGCATTAAAGTGTCATCTTTTATTGTTTATATACTTCCCCCTCTACTCCCCCTGTTAACATCTTCCAGTGCTCTAATTGCCGTAGTATCTGGTCATACCACAGCATTTCCTTGGAAGCTGTCCACTGCTGAAGCTATGATCCAACTGTATTCATGAAAAGATCTTTGGCAATTCCCCTGGTTTTAATTTGCATTTAGAAGATGCAAATGAGGTATAATGAAATGGTAATATTGGGTCCTGTTTCAGATGAATGCTGCTCCTTGAATTGTGTTCTGGTTACAAGTTATTTTTGAGGAGAAATTTGGTTATACCTTTAATATTTGGGTTAGGTTTAAGGCATTGCTAGAATATCTTCTGTGGAATTCCGTAGAAATTTGACTTGTTGAAGAAATGCGTGCAAGTGGAAGAGGGATTATCTTGAACTACAGCCTTTGACAATAGAAATTCCATCTCTTGTCCATGTGTCAGAGCTTTGTTTTCTTTAGGATGTATTCTTGGTTTCTCAAAACCAGAATTACACATCCACATTTTGGGGAAAATGTGTCATAGGCAGCATGTACATGTTGTCTCCTGTAAATAATGGAATAGCTCTGCTAAATAGAAAACAGTTATGCTGTGGCAAAAAGAAAAGGCAATTTGTTTATCCGTAGTAATTTAGGAAATACGTGATAATTACTTGTAGAACTGGACAGTTGAACATTCATTAAACCTTCCCTGTAATGTCACTTTAGAAACAAATGATACTTTTCTGTGAAAAGAAAATGGGGGGAAATGGGTTTCCAGGAGGAGAATTATTCTTTTTTTTTTTTTTTCCTCCTTTTCCCCCCACCCCTTCTGCAAAGTAGGGAAATAGAAAATAGAAATTTAATTAATGATAAAGAAATATGATTGTCTTAGCTTTGAAGTTGATGGTCTGTATTTTTGGTATCCAGAAAAGTGAAATTTCCTTAAGCATATTTTCAGATTCATATAATTAATGTTCTGCTTTAGGCACTGAGATTAAGACTCTGTAGTTTTGTTTACTTTTATGTGACTGTAAATTATTGCGACTATGAAATGGTGTTCAGTTATAAAACATTTTTAATTACATTTAGTTGCCAAAGACCTCTACTCTGTCATTTCCTTCCTTGCTGTTGTACAAGTAGAACAAAGCACATCCATTTCTCTGGTGTAAAAGCACTTGAATATTTTTGTTGTTACTATTCCTCCAGAAATATTTTGTGGAGAATCACCTTTTTTTTTTTTTTTTTTTTTTTTAAATTTAATATTTACCTGTCTTTTCATTCCTTCTTTTTGGTTCTTCCTGTTTAAGGTGAAATATAAATATGCTTATCTTATAATGGAAATACAATGTCAAAAGATGAATAAAATACTGGAAATTCAGTCTTACAGCACATGGTTGTCTTATCTGGGTTTTAAACATTGTTTCTTTTCTTTACAGAATGCTGCCTTTTTATATGGCCTTGGTTTGGTCTACTTCCATTACAATGCCTTTCAATGGTAAGTTGGATTAAACTAACAGTGTCAGTATTGTGCAGTGTTTATTAATAGGTGACTATTTTAACTTCAATTCAGTGTGAGTGTACGATAGTTTAGATTTTTTTATTATAGATAAGGTGTTTGAAGAGATACTGTCCTGGTTTGCATATCTGACTTACTGTAACATACCTGTGGCAACCTCAGCAGTTGCTTGAAAAGGGAAGCACAGACAGGAGAAGAATTTTAGCTCCCTTATAATTTGATTCAGCAAGTGGGATGGAGCAATGTAACTCAACAGTTTTTTGTGAATTGTCGTTATCGATAGTCAGTAGCATGTGTTTTTTTGAAAGCCCGTTTACAAAAAACCCTCACTTTTCTCTTGTAAAAAAAGTGGCAAAGTGGGATTGTTTTCATTTAGCTTGGTATTCAGTAATTTTTACATAGCTGTAAAATGTGAAAGTTTTGGATGTGAGAAGCAGTACGCTCAGACTTGAATCAGAATGCTTAAAACTGATGTAAAACGCAGAGTTAGAGTTGTAAATTCAGGCAGGGCTTTGGGAACTGTTTTGGGCTGCTGTTGGATGGGGGTGGGGGGGAGGGTTGGTTTTCAGTTGGGGTTTTGATTTTGCTTTGTCGGCGATGGGAGAAAAATAATGAATGGAATGGACTCAGTCACTCGGGTTCTATTGAAAGGTCCTCAGACTTCTACTGGGGTTTATTCCTGCAGAGATACAGTTAGTGTCCTTGGAAAACAGTCAGAAAGGTGCAATGCTTAGATCAGTACTTTTTCACACTCGGCAGATCGTGCTGTTTAGCACCTTCCAGTGGGTGGAGCGCAAAGTCAGGTGATTGTGAGGCCTAAATATTATTAAATTAGAACTTTGAATTAATTTAGATTTTTCTTCTATGCTTTTAAGTAAGCTTGTTGAGAACATGAGAATAAATTGATGCTGAATTTATGATATCGTAACTGCATGTAGAGCTTTATGTTAAGGTTGTGTAGAATAACCGTATTTGCCATTTCATTCATACAACAAAGTTATGTATAGTGTGGAACTATGGAAGTTGTGTATCATTAGAGTATTGGGTAGAATTTTTAGAAGAAGAAAATTTAATGCAAATAAGATCTTACACCTTTGTGTGTGATTTTTTGTGTGTCTTTTTTTAATTCTTTTGCCTGCTTTCCCCCTACTTTACTAAGTTTTCTTGGGGGTGAGAGGAGTGGGATGTGTGGTTGTAGGTGTTCAGGTGTGACAAAATCATAATAAACTTGGAGGTAATAGCAAGTCATTTACAATAGATATGTTCTTTGTAGATCTTAGTTCTCCACAGGACTTTCTTGTGGATTGCAAGGAGCATCCTGCTTCTTTCAGAGTGAAATGCTAGTCAAATTGTCTTATTTCCTGGTGTAGCTATTCTGTCTATCATAGAGTACAAACATCTGTATATTTTGGGCAGGTAGAGACCTCTAGACCATTTGAGGTAGTTTAAGCTATTGTGCTTTGTCCTTGGAACTTTTTTTTTTTAATCCACACTGCTTCAGATATTCATAGATTTTAATGAGGGGCATGTACATAGCCCTCCTAAAAGGAGAGGGTAAGGAAGCACTTGTGGTTTTTTCATGTCTCATGTAAACAGGGATAATAAAAAAGCAAGTGGGAATAAGGTGAGTTTTAGAATACTTGTTCGTATTTTTTACATTGGTTTCTAAGGTTTCCAGCTTTCATAAAAAGAAGTGTTGCATTGGTTCCAAGGCACACATGCATTGTAATTCAATGTTGTACACATCTCTGTGTACTAAAGCAGCATTACAGCATTATCTTAAGTACAAATCTTAGCCGATAAATCATTTTATGTTGATGATTTTGTTTGACTATTTATCTAAGAACTGAAAGTTCTCAATATATGTACACATGTTTGCAATAGTATGATTGGACTAAACCTATTTATTGCAATTATTATAGTAACATATGACATAAGAGATTAGCTCCATAAATTGAGTCAAGTATAGTAAAATAGGTCTTGCAGATCTTAAGTTTTGATGCTCTCTTCTTTTATGCCATTTATCATCAAGCAGTAAATAAAGCGGTAGACTGATTTTTCCCTGTTATTTCCCTGTTTCTCGAGTAGGGTAGAACACCAGTATAGAGACAGCTGAGATATTCACATAACTTGAATAATCTCATAGCCTCCTTAGTTGTCTTTTAGATTGAACACTGAAAGAATTTCTGTAGTTTATCAAAGGCTACCCTTCATTTCTCTGCAATAGCTGCACCAAAGTGTAGTGTCTTGGATGCCAACTTTTTTACTTTAGTAAGGATTCTGACTAGTCTCTCATTTGCTGATTTACACTGAGTCTCTCCCAGATAAAAAGATGGAGTCCAAGCTCTGGAATTGTGTTCTGAAACTGGCTCTAACACCCTTCTTGGATCCCAGTGTACGAGCCATGGTGCTCCGACGCCAACCTGCAGTGTTTTCGGTGTCTGTTATCTTGCAAATTGCGGGACAATTTCCTCTTTCTGAGGAAAGACACCTTTCCCCAGAAACACCTTACTGGGGACTGAGATCAGTCACTCTTACTGCCCCATTGAGCATACTCTGAGGCTCCTCAGTCCAAGGATCCCTTATCAGCTGTAAAAGTTCAGTGTTACATAAAACTCAGTCCTTCAGCATTGACACTTTTGTGGGACACAGTCCTGAAGAAAGCAAAGACTAATGCAAAGATGATCCAGACCCTTTTCCTTACCTCCATCATGGCTAAAGATGCAGACTGCCTGAGGAAAATCTGTAATCTCTGACTAGAACTTTTTGGCCCTTCTACAGCCATGCTTACCAAAACAGAAGCAATGCCATCACCTATTTTGTCAGGTGATGTCTAGAACCACCGTCTCTGCATCCAACTCCTTTAAAGTAACATCACAGCCAGCCCAGTCTGTACTACTGTGTCCTGGCACTTCTGTAAGCTAGGGTGGTTCTGTATGCTGGAATTTCTCCTGTTAGCATAAGTGGGACTCCTTGGAACAGGAACTAAGGGAATTCAGCACAAAAAGCTTTTTTTCCCCACTTCAACTCTCGTTCAGAATTGGATCTTGACATCTCATTATTATCTGATTCAGATAAAGAAATTTAATGGGCAAGACAGAGCAAGCATATACTTCTATTTCCAACATACAAGCACTGAGCAGCCTCTCTACATCCCATGTCTCCTGCTGCTGAATTCCACAACCCTCCAAAGGCTGAGCAGACAGCAGAAGGCAGCCCTCAATTATCTGTGGTACTGCATCTGATGTCACCACGCAGGCCTCCAGACACCTGAGAATCACTCTTTTCCTAAGAAGTCCTTTGAAGGCTTCAGTGAGGCAGGAGCATTCTTTTCCATGTACTTACAGGAAAACACACAAAACTTACCTTCAACTGTGAGATGGCCTTAGCACAAATCACTTTGGACCATTTACTTCAGCTGAAGGAGTCTGGTCTCTCTCTTGCTCTCTCTAGCTGTCATTCTCTTTCATCTTTTTCCAGGAAATGAATTCTTGCCCTTCTCGCATTCATACTGAAATAGTAAAGCAGCTGTTTAAACTGCTTTTAAAGTACCCAGGTCTGCAGTGGAACACAAACTTTTTTTCAGTAGTCTCATGCACCAACCGTCAGTACTTCATGCCTTACTCATTTACCCAAGAAACTATTGTTTTATGGTGGTTGCTGTTTGCCTGTGGGAGAGTCCTGTGCTGCCAAGGTCTGTTCTTTGCCCTTCTTTGCTTCCTTTACCAATACTTTTTTTATTTTGCTTTGCTTTGGTTTAGATTGTTTTGTGGTTTTTTTTTCTTTTCCAGAGGCAAGCTGTTAGTAACGGAGTAGGATTTGTTCTTGAGGGAGTCATTTTTATTTCTTTTTCCTAGCAGGACCAGATCCTTCAGTTGGTTCTCAAGCTGTTTCTGTCAGTGGTTGGTAGATCCAAGGAACTGGGCTTTTTCACCCAAAGAGTAGCTGAGTGTGTAGTCGGGTGTGTAGGAGTGCAAACCACCTAGTAGGGACCTCCATCACTTGCGTGGGGAACACCCCATCCATCATGCAGACAGGTATTTAAGTAGTTTGTGCTGTTTTGGAGGGCATGCAGCAGTTGTTGAAATAGCCCAGTGGCTGCATTTTGCGTGAAAGGCTCTGAGATTCACCCAACTGACTGTGACGTTGCATTGATAATTAGCAGTCTGTGGAGTTCCTGCTTTGGAAACACCTGCAAAGGGAAGTCCAGGAGGGATATAATTTGAGACTAGGAAAACGGCTTGTTTATCAATAACTTGTGATCTTTAAGGTGTACATCTCTCTTGATGCTTCTTTCCCTGTTTTGTTAGAGTCTTTTCAGCTGGCCTGACATTTGTAGTTAGCTTCATAAGGAGGGCAGAATTTAAGCACACACCATGTAAATACTGCTTTGTCAGGTACTACTTGGTTTTAGATGGCTGAGTTTATATATGTGTTTTTCTGGTATATAAAATGGGAATGTACATGTAGACCACAGATACTAATTGTAATTAACTGTTAAAAAAGTGGTAATTAACTTTCTCTTTTGTTGTCTGATCTTTCTGTGTTTTTTTTGTATCAAACACTCTTCTTGGATTGATGAAAGCACGTAATACCTGCTAATGCTGGGAAAAAAAACAGTACTCTCAGTTGCTGTTCTGGAGAAATATTTAAAGACTTTGCTGCTCAAAATGTTTCACCATTCAACTGTTACAGTCCCGTGGACAGAGGAGTGGTATCTAAAGACTGTAAAAGTATTTCATAAAATTGCAGTGTCCTGACTACTGCTGTATACAGACATTTTGTTTACATTCAAACTATGATTATGAGTTTCAAATAGAAATCTGTCCTTTATAGCAATGTGTCATTTTCAGTAGTGAGACTATGAAATGACATGAGACTTAGAATAGGTGGTCAGAAAATTGAAAGAGGATAAAGAATAAGAAAAAGAATAATAAAAATAATAATACGAGTATTAATTTTTGAATAGTTAAATCAATGCTATTTTATATTCTTTCATCTAGTTCAAAGCTGATTTTATTCACAGCCTATTCAAGTAAAGCCTTCCAATAAAAGTCTTATGAGAGTTCACTAAATGTTTAATATAATCTTCTATTAATTATTATTCAACTGCTTTCTTCACTTTCATAATGGTAGGCATTGTTGTATAAATGAGTGGGTGGAAAGATAGCTGCAGTATTGATTTTGGAAGTCTTGATTTGGAGATGATAGATTCATGTCATTTTTATTTTTTTCTGAATTACTGTAGCAGTGCTGTGCAAAATATAGGCCCAGAGGTGCTTTTCATTCTCCATAGTGTCTGTTTTCCAGTCCTGCTTTCCCATTTTCAAGTGTTAGGTAGCCTTTCCTTCCTGTTAGTGGAAGCTTAGAGAAAACTCTTATTTTAGACTCAACCAAAATTGTTTTTTACCAAGCAGTTGATCAATATCTTCAGAGAATAACCCAAAAGTTGTCTCTTGCTGAATTTAGACTACTGACATTTATTTCTGTAGTATGAGAGCTCCCAGCCCTTCATTTGATGATTTATCCTTTGGACTAATGTATGTTTAGTCTGCTGAAAGATTAAAATGAAAAGCTCTGTCTGTGCATGAAGGCCAGTTAATTAGTGGTGGAGACTAACAACCTATTTGAGGAAGGCTATGTGTCATCATCTCTGAAGGAAGCTGTTAGCCTCTTAAGCCAAGTCCTTCTTGGTATGTGACAGATCATCAAGCAATGAGCTTATGTCTGCTCTTCCGGTTTTGGTCAAACCATAAGAGAGCTTTGAGGGAAAACATCTGAGTAACTTAGATGCCTTGGATCCTCTAGACCTGAACTGTTCTGGATGTAAGCTTGGGCAGAGGACAGAAACAGGATTAGTGATGTTTCAGAGTAAAGAAAGATCTGTACAAGAACCAAGTGACTCCTGTATCCAGAAGGCTCAACTCCGGCAAGGCCTGAGGAACGGCCCAGGAAGGAGTGTGGTTATCAGCATTGGGCCACATTCTTTCTCATTTCCTTTTACTACTACAACATGTACTCCTACTTTCCGCTTCTTTTTATGTCCACTTCCTTCTGTGTTGTACCAACCTGTACCAAGCCCTGATGTCGTCTGCGTTGGATGTTACTGAGCACTTACAACTGCGATGGATGTCAGTGATGTTGCAGATGTTTTGCTATTGATGTTGTAAGGGGCTGAGTCTGGAGATCTGGGAATGGCACTGGGAAACAGGCAGTCCCAAAATAAAGCTAGTTTTTACTGTAGTCCGTGTTCTTTTTAGGAGAAAGTTCTTTACTGTGAGGAAAGCTCTTTACTGTGAGGGTGGTGGAGCACTGGAACAGGTTGCCCAGGGAGGTGGTTGAGGCCCCATCCCTGGAGATATTCAAGGAGAGGCTCGACGAGGCCCTGGGCAACCTGGTCTAGTTGGGGGTGTCCCTGCTGACTGTGTGTGGGGGGTCGGACTAGATGACCTTTGGAGGTCCCTTCCAGCCTAGACAATTCTATGATTCTATGATTCTTAATGTGGCCTGTAATCTTGAGTGCATTGCTATTTTGTTTAAATGTTTCCCATGGGCAAAATTAGATCAATACTAATTCAGCTATAATATAGAAGTGCTTGTCTGTCTGTAAGAGTTGATAAGTAAATGTGTTTTCGGAGTTTGAGTGTTTTATTCTATGAAAATTCTACTGGCTATTTAAAAATCAGGCTATAGTTACCAATCTAGACATGAACACCTACCACTGGTAGAAGTTGTTGAAAATGCTGCCTTTCAGATCACTTTATTTGTGAAATTTTGATGATGCCCTTTTTCACAGTAGCGGGGGAAGTAATTTGTATTTGTTACTATCAGTGATTGTCATCTTGGAAAAACTGAATTACATAATCAATACAGAATTAACACTGGAGTTAGGTAAGATGGTAAGATGTAGGCCAATATTTTGAATGGAGAAGATAAAATATCCATTTTTTAGTTAGAAAAGCTGCTTTGGGGAATATTTGGTGTATTCTTATGACATTTTCTCCTTAATTTACTCATGTGTTATGCTACATTATAAATTTAAATTTATGTTACCTGTCAGAATTCTCTTTTAGTTTTTATTGTGGCATCCAAGGATACAGAATTTAAGCTGCAAGCAAGACACTGACCCAGGAGTTCCCGAGCATTTTGAGTGCATATGGATTCATTTGCAAACATAAATCCATCACATACTAGAAGCTGAAAGAAAATTTCTAAGTAGAGTGTCTTTTACCAAACTCTCTACTAGTGTGTCCATTCCATTGCCAAATCAATGCAATGGATGGGAGCACTCAATACTCCCTCACTACACTCCTTTGAATTTTTTAACCTCTCAGGGAAATAATGCCCTTAAAGCCTCTCTGCCTTTCCTCCCAAAACCATCAGTTTATGAGTGATCAAATACGACTGAAATGTACATTACAATGTTACTATTTAGCTTTTAGCATGGGAACTCTTAACAGTGTCTTAAACCAAAAATCTCTTTATCCTTTGACTTGGTTGTTTTCATATATTTTTCCAAGCATCTATCAAAGTGGTTTGGAAAGCATGCCTGTACTTTCTGCATAGGTTGTGTCTCAGGGAGTGAGTGTCTTGTCCTACTAATTTTCTTCCTCCTCACACATTTTGGGCTTGTCTTCATTGGAAAATCGCGTTGAGTTGCAACATAATCTCAAAGACTTATGATAACTACTAATGCTGAACCTGACTCCACAAGCAGCTCATACAAGGACGAATGGTGTTGCCATGTCGTCTGTAGGGAGATAAACCTTACACAAACCTCATAGAGGCTGTCTGTGGCTGGCAGGTTCTGTGGTAAAAGAGACACAGTCTTTACATGTTGTCCACTGATGATAATTTTACTGGTTTTTAAGTGCTGTGTTTTCTGAAAGACAGGGGTAGACAACATTCCTTTTCTTTTGAATGAATGACAGTATACATTCAAACTGAATTTCAAAACTGTCCTTAAAAGTCGGTTGTTAATATTTGTGGCTTTGTTTAACTCTGTTGCTCAGCTGTGGCAATGAATAATATTTCCTGTTCAGTAAGCAAGAGACTATGAAAATATTATTGTCTCTTACAGTTTCTCTTAAGCCATTTTTTTTAGAAATTCAAGTTTCAGTGATCCTTGCAAATGAGATATGACATAGGGGAAATATGGAAATACTATTTTCTGACCAAGCAAGCTAGCTAAACGTGAAGAATGTGAAGCTCACAAAATGTATATGAGCATGGTCACAATCTCCCACGTGGCATAGAACCACAATGTCTTGATTCCTGATTTTTATCTGCTCTTTGATGAGCAGCATAGACACTGGTTTTCTTCTTTTTTAGAACTTAGGATACTGTCTTTGATCAAGATGCAAGTAATGGATTTTAAGTACCAGTGGCTAGCATGTTGGGTACTGTATTAGAGTTAAGACGTAAAGTTTATACTTTGGCGTAACAAAAATATAGATTAAAAAATGTGCCGATATTTAGTGATCAGTCCAGTTTTTGGCCTTTCAGTTTGAACAGTGTTCTTGTAGATGATGGGTGAGCATACTGTTATGAGACATAGATCCTTGTTTGTACTGAGCCATGTGTTCATCATCAACCATACTATTACAGACAAGATTAGATGAGATCTGAGAGACTGCTTAGCTGATCCAAGTTTGTCCCTTTTGTGCTTCAACTGCTCATTTTCCTTGTGTTAGCAGAGAAGTAGGGTATCAGGTAAGGAAAGGCTTTCTGAAGGATTGTGGTAGAGGATACTTCAGTTCCGCAATAAAAAAGTAATATTTTTTTTTTAATGCTCTCAAGTTGTATTTAAACAAGTCAGATAACACTTTAGGTACAGTTTTGTTGCATTGTCTAGAGGAAGTTCTGTGCCTTTGGTTTGCTCTGCCACCAAGAATGAGAAAAGCCTGTAAGCTGATGGATTAAAAAATGATAATTTATGTGTTCTGTCAATAAAAAGGTCTATGAAAAATATTTATTGAATTTCCTGTTGCAACTGTTAACCTTATAAATAAGGCTGCGCTTGGAGAGCAGGAATGAAATCAATTTAGCTAAACACTGTGTGCTTTTAGGCACTGTGGTAATTCCTGTCCAGTGTCCCTGTGCTGCTCCACAGTGGGTACGATTCTCCCCATAGGCTTGCATGTCATCTGCCTGCTCAGTGTCAATCTCTGGGGTTGCTTAGGACAGCAAATGGGGACGGGCTCCCTGGCATGGGTGCTTGGATCCTACCCTAAGTGAGACTGATTCTGATTTCTGTCATTGTACGAGGAGTGATGTATGTGAAGGTATTTTGTTTCAACCTGTCGTTGGATTTCAGGCGAGAGAACACAATGAGTCTTAGCTTCTTTCTTAATTTTTCTGTGCATTTAAACCTATTATTTTTTAGCTGAATTACAGCTGTCCTAATTTTATGCAGTTGGCCTGAGAGGCAAAACAGTCCTGTTTAGAATCACATTCTTTCTATTCGGAAGATAGAGTTGTTATATAGCATTTTTTTATCTGGTACAGTGCCATCATGGACAGGGGCATGTGTAGAGAGGATTTAAAGGTAAGGAAATAGGTGAAGATGGTTTCCGATTCTATCATGGGAGTATGAAAAGTTACAGCACGAGGAGGTGGCAGGCTTTCATATCTGTGTTTTCCTGGAGGTAGTTGGATGACCAGAAAGGAATGGAGCAATAGGCATTAGTTGAGTCCCTGCACAGTGCTGGTGCTATGAAAGGGAGGAACAAAGTGGAAAGCAGAGCAGGTTGGTGCAACGGAAGGAGACATGCGTGATCTCTTCTTTTAGTCCTTCTGTTCTGCTGCTGCTCTTGGAGGTCTGCACTACCTGGAATCAAAAGCCACCTGGCAGTTGGTAGTGGCATGAATGATCACTGTGTTGTTCTAAAGTTGCACTGATTTTGTTACTAATTCCTGAGTCATCCTTTCTGAAGTAGCAGATACTTTACTGTATTTCATGCAGCAGATTAGCTTCTCTAAATTAATAGAAAAGATTAGACTTTCAAGTATACCTGGATAGATAGAGTACAAAATTATCCAGTTCTTGGAGAATCAAAAGTCATGCACTGAAAACATTGCATGTGAACCATTATTTTGGTATGTTCTTCTGTAACAGTACTTTCTGATCCACTTTCTGTTAGTCATATAAATAACATTGATTATAAAGTAGTGCTTCAGTAAAAAACAATTTTTTAATCTTTTTTTTTTTTTTTTTTTTTTTTTTTTTTTTTTTTTTTTTTTCCAGGGCAATTAAAGCATTTCAGGAGGCGCTTTATGTTGATCCCAGCTTTTGTCGAGCCAAGGAAATTCATTTGCGACTTGGGCTTATGTTCAAAGTGAACACAGACTATGAGTCTAGTTTAAAGGTAGGTTTAAGTCCTTTCAAATTGAATTAACATTTGTTACAAGTTGTGTGACACCTTAAAACTGCAAGGAATAGCTTATAGCAGTTAAATCCTACCTGCTTTAGGAATAGAAGTGCTTCAATATGAAGTATCTTAGTCTAAAGTCTGTGTAAGGGTAGGATTTGAGGTGTGTTAGGTGCTAGAAATACTCAGAAAAGCCCAGCAAAATTATAGATGAGCACTGATACTCCAGTAGATCAAAGATTTGGTATAGGGCTGTTGTGAAAATAATCTATTCTGGGAGGAGCCTGAGGGTGTACAGAAAGATGGAGGAAAAATAAGAGAAGAACTAGCAGCTTAGATTTCTTGATGTTTGTTCTTCCCAACCCCCAGCTGTACTATTGTAAACTGGAAGGTCTTAAAAATCATTAAAAATAGAAAGCTTTTATGCAAAATAATGTTCTCATATCAATTTTTTATATTGTTTCTACTTTTCTAGCAGTTAATCATTCTTTTATTTCCTGGTTTAAGAGTCAGCTTTTAAGGCAACAATTTCTGGCTAATCAGTTAGAAATGGTTTGTGTTAAAACAGTACTTTGTTTCTTCCGTACTCTTTTAAATTATTTTTACTGCTTGCATTTTTTTTTTTTTATCTCCAATTGTAATCTATCATTTTATCTCCCTCCATTCAACATGCTTGCCCATTTTTTTCCTCCCCCCATTTTCTACTCTGTCACCATATTCTTTCCTTCCTGACCTCTAAATTTTAGGTGTGTATGTCTTGGAAAAAGGAACTGTTCTTTAACGGAGTTTCATGTTGTTGAGAAATACACCTGCAGGGTTGAGAATTTTGTAATTTGTAATTAAGTATAATTTACGTTCCTGCATGTTAATATATCCTAAAACATTGCATGTTTTGTTTTCAAGAATCTTGTGGCTTCCTTTTCCTGGCAGATTGTTTTCTTGGAAGTTCTATTTGTGAGGCTGTAAGAATCACATTGTCCAAGATTTGAAAGAGTAGAGTGTTACTCTCAATTTTTTCTTTCAGCATTTGTAATAATAGGAAGCACTTCTCTCATCAAGCTTCCTTTTTTCACCAATAGTCCAAGCCTTGACATACAGAGACCAGTGGAGTTGGAAATTGTGATTAGAGAGGATGATATTCAATAGGAGTAGGAAAGATTCAGTGCAATGAATGGCAAAGAGAGCAAGGGGAGGTAGAGGTAGATCACTATGTTGGGAAAGTGATTATATGTGAGTTTGGTTGGTCCTATTTCCTTGTACTTTGGCACAGATTTAGTATTCCCTGTTGTGAGAAACAGGGAGTAAAAGGAGTGCTGAACAATTACATTTTGGTTTTATTTTTAAAGAGGTATTAAGGATAAAACATGAGAGTGAATTTACAAGGAGGTAGTAAACTTGTAATCAAGTAATGGAAGGAACTTTTACATTGTAGTTTGTAATAAAAAAAAATGATCAATGACTTTTTCCTGTTGTGCCGTGAAACATGCAATTCTGTCACTGAATCAAGTATTTAAATAGATATTATGAGAAATCAGTCTAAACAGTTGACTGTATTTGATCTTCACAACTTTGCAAAATAAAAAGCTCACTGATCACAAGGATTTTGAGTATACAGAAATTTTAGTTTTCAATAAACCAACTAGGAATGAGAGAAGCACCAAAGTAGTATTTTGAAAATAGAAATAAATTAATCTTTTGTAACACAGAATTATCATGATTCCATTACTTTTATGTCCAATGTGACCAAGTCACATAAGAAAACAAAAGGCAGCAACAAAAACAGCTTAGCCTAGGGCAGGGCGATGATCTTCAAAAGGATGATGAAATAAACGTGATGGGGGGTGGGGTTACATTAAGGATAGTTGTACTTAACTGCAGGTTGTTGCTGCAGGTTGCCTCATTTTCCACCTTGCAATCCTGATTGTGTTGTTTGGCACCCTCTGCTGTGTTGGATCGAGTGATTTTTCCACTTGCAGACTGAGGTGGAGCAGCTCACACTGAGATTTGCCAGGTGCCAGTTGCTAGATCCAATGCAAGGTAGATGGCAGGAGTGTGAATGGGGAAGGAGGATGAAAAGGTGTATTATTCCCTTCTGCTACAAAACCTAATATGAAGCTTTACTCTGGAATTACCAACTGCAACACATAAGGTAGAGTTTCTGGTTTGCTTCTTTTGCTGGGAGGTTGCAGAGAATCAACAGAGTGAATCAACAGCAGAGAATCAACAACAGTGAGGAGCAAGAAAAAAAAGACCGAGTGGGGCAATCCACTTGGTCTTGAACAGTTTCAGCAGTGTTCAGCTCGGCTGTGGATATCATGTACAGTCCTGAGACTGATTTACTTTGAGAACACAATGTTACTGATGGAAACATGTCAGCGTATACATCAGAATATATCAATTGTGGAGTAGACTAAGTGGAACAAACAGGGCAGTAACTTCTTTAAAAGCCTATCTCATTGATCCCCGAGTTGAGGTTTAAAAAAAGCACCCTCAAGCCAGAATTCTGTGAGTGACAAGAATATGAGAGGCAAGTTGGAAAATACTTAGTGAAGAGAACAAAATGAAGTGCTGGTGCAGTGGTTATGCACAAGCACGGGGAGAATAAAATGAGGAAAAGATGATGAAAGAGTGTGGAAGGATGTTTTCACAGAATGTCTGGCTCATTCTCTGAGACCGAATGTCTCATCTTTCCACAGAAGATAAGTAATCCAAAATAATGAAAAGACAGAGTTGTCTTGTTGTGCCTTTTTTTGATTTTGTGGACCTTGTTAAAAGGATCTAGGATCTTAGAGGGTGGTTATGGGGCTTAGGATCCAGCCTGCTAGTGACTGGCCTTGGACACAGACCGTTTCTCAGGGGCTCTGTGTTACATATTCCATAGCCCAGTTTGAGCTTGCTATTCCACACTGGGGCAGCCAGTGGAAGTAACTTATCATCTGATATTCACTTGTGACTGGATTTCACAGATTGTACCAATGTTGCATTAACGTACTTTGAAATATCATAATATTTTTGATGGTATTTAAACATTCATGTTAAGTCTGTAATTGCTAAGAATAAACCATTGCCAACAGATGAGTCATTGTCAGAAAGAGTCTTCAGGCAAAGGGGGAAGATTGGAGTCTGAAGGTCATATATTCCACGTTTTTCATGATTTTAGACCATTAACATAAATCATCTATATTTTATGTAAGCAATTTAAGCAAAAAATTAATTTTTACTATTTTAAGATGTTGATGATCAAGGTAATTACTGGAGTGCTGTTTAACAAGCATAAAATCAACTCAGTGTTTTTTCAAAATCAATTACTGCTTTGCAGTAATTTTTAATGTTGATACAGTTTTTGCATGTTTTTAATGTTGATACAGTTAAGGCTTGCAAATTACTATGAGAACTTTTGGCTACTCTGTTATCCCATTGCCATAAACTGGACCAGTACTGTTGAAAATTACTTGGCTTCAGGCTTACATTAAAAGGAAAAAAAAACCCAACAACAAAAACAGCCTTTCTAGTTGAACAGAAAACAGTCCTTGTGTAACCTGACAAGGCAGTGTTACCTTCAGTGGGGATACATGAAAGCTGAATTTGCCCCATTCATCAGAAAAGTACAGTTAATTCCAAAATCAACTGGCAATGACTTGGTAAGGGGAAAAGAGGAGATTTTATTATTGATTACTATAGCAGCAACATCCTATTAAGCTTTACCTCACAGTCCTAACCTTTTCACACTTTACTATGTGTCCTGCTCCTCCTTATCTATTTGCCATTTCCTACAAACAACACTAGGAATACGTTTGATGGTGTTAGCTGTGGTGGCACCGTGATAATCTGAAAGGAGAATAAAGAAAGATCTCTAGGAATATAATAAATATCTTTTTATTGGTTTTGTAAATGTAGGTGGAAAGATGTTTAAGCTTTTGAGTACGTGCCACATTATTTCTAGCATGTCACTTGCTATCCTAGTAATTTTTCTATTTATTGAATATATTTTTTTCAGTTTTAGCCTCCTTTCTCAAACATGTATGTAATCATCCTGTCTTGTGGATGTGTTTCAGTTCTTCTTTGAAGTACTTCTGAATTGTAACTGATTTCTAGCCAATAAGTCAGAATGAAAGAGATTTCAAGTTGTGGATGCCTCATCCCTGGAAGTGTTCAAGGTCCAGCTGGATGGGGCTTTGAGCAACCTGGCCTAGTGGGAGGTGTCCCTGCCCATGGCAGGGGGGTTGGAACTCAATGATCTTAGAGGTCCCTTCCAACTCTAACCATTCTATGATTCTATGATTCCTGTGCAACATGTTGTCCCAGAGCCTGCAAGTTGAGGACCAGGTGATCTGCTTGGCTTGGTCCACAACAGAGGTGCCAGATGATGGGTCATGGTTCTGGTCTGTTGGGACGTGACTGTCCCATCCACACAGGAGTTGCTGTGCATCGGGCAATCCTGATTCCTCTCATCCACCCAGAAGCTGTATGCAGAGCTGGGTAGAGCACAAAGGGGGAGCTGGATTTGTTGCACAGGGCTATTGACATGCATGAAAGAGAAGCTGCATAAGAAAAGAAAAATCACAGGTTAGGTATTATTTAGTTCAGTAGTTGGGTTACGGTGGAAAGGGTGGCTATGGGAAACCAGTCTTCCATCTGATGGTCATTCTGCTTGGTGGTGTTAAAGTGCCATACTTTGCTTTTGGTGGCAACTTAGGGCTATGATCCTGAAAGCCCTTTGAATGTGAAAATCAGTTCACTTCCAGGGAAAAAAATAAATCTTAGTTTTTCATATCTATTAGAATGATAACATTGAGGGAATTAAAAGGATAACATTGAAGGTAGGTGGGAGATTTTCTGTGGGTTTCATTTTGTGAGGTGATGTTTTGTTTGGGAGGTTTTTGGTGGTGGATTATTTTTTGTTGTTTTGTTTGGTTGGTTTTTTGTAATGTATGGTCAGTAGGGACTCTGGACACAAGCAGATTATTTTACGGCAAACCAAGCTATGTTTTCCTCTGGGAATTTTGTTTGGTTTTTAAATATTGCAAATGTATCCTGTGCCCAGTAACTAAAACCCTTAGAAGGATGAGAACTAAACTACTTACATTTTCAATTATCTGCCTTCTGGTAGAAATACTGATTCTGCCTTTCACTTTGAGAAATTTTTGTTCCTTATTTACACACGAAACAGCTATCCCCTAGTAGTTTGCTGCAGGCCTATGCTTTGATCTTGCCCATAAATCATCAATTTAAATACAATTTTAATTTTTTAATTATTTTCCTAAAGATTCTCATTTGTTAGTATTGTTAAGACATATTGGTTATATTAGGGTAAGAAAAAGTCTGTGAAAGAATTAGAATTTATTGGGAAAATATGCATGAATTACATGAATATGCATGAAATATATAAAAAAAATTAAATACTGATTTACAGATGAACAGCTTGAAGTACTTATTTATAGGCAGTCAGACACTTTTCCATCACTCACTCAAATAACTCTCCTGTCTATACATACATCTTTATGGAAGATATTTTTAGCTACTGCAGCTATTGTATGCCAACATGTAGCTGTTACAGCCATATTGTTCAGTTGTTTATGTTCTTTTTCTCAGTAATAAATAAAAATGTAATTATGAAAGTGAAAATTTGTGTTTTCAAGCCTTCAAGTGCTGTTTCACAACCTAGTTATCTTCCATACATGCTTAGATTAATAATTTTTAAGCTTAAATATGTTAAATTGAAACCTTATGTATTCTTAATTATTAAAGAAAAATTAAGTAGTCAAAATACATAAAGTTATGAGAAATTTTAATTTCTTCTGTCTTGTTTTATGTTCATAATTCTACTAGAAGCTAATCAGCGACACTTTTAGGTAAAAAAGAAAACAAAGGGCTTTAGCTGTTTGGTAGCAAGGTGGATATCCAAGATTTCAAGCACTTCACCTAAAAAACATTTTGTAGAAAGCAAGAAGAAATGAGTCAAAAGATTAAATTAATGAAAAAGTGGATGGAAAAACAGCATTTGGAAGTGGAATTGTTCTCTAAGTCTTTGTAGTTTGCATACGCGTACGATGGAGAGACATGTACAGGAAGTAAAAACATGAAAGTTTTATATCACAGCATGGCACCATCATCAAACTGCAAGAGAGTTATTAGCGCAACTGGTTTTGACAGTGGGTCATGGTATCACAATGTCTGGACTACAGAGTATTTTCTTTTGTTATTCTTAGTTTTGCTTGGGTTTTTGAGTCATTTTGGAGTTTTCCTAGAAAAGAAGACTGTAGATGTGTAGATGTATTTTAGAAAGGTTATGATTACAAAGAGGAGTAAATGCTGTCGTTGAATTTAACATACTGTGTGGTGTCTTCTGTCATTTTGGGGGTAAAATAGAACAAACCCTGAGAGGAGAAACAGTTGAGTGTTCAAGCTAACGAGGATTGGTCCTGGTACACTTAACGTCATTTGTGGACCTTCTCCTCGCGAGAGAGGTATCTTGGTTCAGGTTAATTAGCTGTAACTGTAACTGACAGAACGAGAGGGAATGGCTTCAAGCTCCAACAGGGTAGGTTTAGATTGAACATTAGGAAAGAATTTTTCACCGAAAGAGTGATAGGGCATTGGAACAGGCTGCCCAGGGAGGTGGTGGAGTCACCATCCCTGGCTGTGTTTAAGGGCCGTTTAGATGCAGTGCTAAGGGACATGGTGTAGGGGAGGACTTTGTAGAGTAGGGTAGATGGTTGGACTCGATGATCCCAAGGGTCTCTTCCAACCTAGACGATTCTATGATTCTATGATAGGTTGGCATTGGGGGCAGGCAGCAGTAGCTAGCTATGTATACTGGCTTGGTAGCCACAGGTAGCTGTCGAGGATTGTACTGTGAGGCAGAGACCTGCAGGTCCTGAAGCCACCCCAGCTCGGGGTGGTGTAGCTCCCTGGTGGTGTTGGTGGTGCAGCAGTGGGGACAAGCTTCTCACTTGACCCCCTCTTCCCATGGTGCTTCATTGCTGCTGGCAGGCCTTGGGACTGCTAACCCCTAGCTAAACTCTGATGTTGCACAAATAACGATAAAATGTACAGGCAAACGTGAGCGTCGAGATTTGTGAAAATCACTGTGGTGTGCTATATAAGGTGTTGGTCGGCAAATTCAAATGCAGCTGCCTTCTGGCTAGTGCAAATACAGCTTTTCGGATCTTTCTGTTTGAAAAGAGCTTTTCACTTACAGCTAGTCAGGACGAGATTCTTCGGAACATACTGCAGTTATTCAGTTTATGTGTATATGTGGCCTTTGTTTCTTCTCTCCTCAAGCAGCCGCCTTCCGCCCTGTCCGTGTAACAGTTTTCCTCAGTCTTAAGGGTTGTTTGTTGGTTTTGGGGGATTTTTTTTTTTTTGACTGTTGGACAAAAGTAAGGGAGTGTTTAGCCTGCGCAGACCTTCGTTTCAGAAGATGAATTGGCTGTAGCGTGGAGCCATGAGCTGAGGCAGCGGCACATACAGCACGTCCTCTCCTGACCCCTCTCTCTCTCTCTCCCCCCATGGCCCCAGGCGGGCCTGGCAAATGGAGGCCTGGCGCCCTGCCACCGGCGGGTTATGCAAGGCCTTCTGTGCCCTACTTCTCTGAACAAAGGGCTGCTCTGAGGAGCACAGCCATCATCACACCTAGGTCACCTAGGCAGGAACAGCCATCTCCTGACAGAATTTTACTGAGTCATGATGGAGCTTTCCTTCATGGTAAGTCTGTGGGAGAGTCGTCAGGTTTCAAGTGATGGCTTGCCTTGCTTGCTAAATAAATGCAGAATGGGGAGCTATTAAACTTGCTAATGTCATCCTCCAGAGGAGGAGGGAGTAGAGTCACTATTTTGAGGTCTCAAGCTTGGATGTAAACAGAGACAGTGCTGAAAATCTTGCACTAAGAAGAAAATGGTTCTTTTTTTTGTATTGGTCACTTATTGATTAAATAAACAACAAAAACCTGGGCGCTTGCCCCTTAAATTGTAAAGGACTAATTTGTTAGGAGAACTGAAGTTAGTTGTGGTCGTGAAAACATATTAAGTTACCTAAACCGGGGTCAGATTGCTATTATTTTACTACCAGACTTAATGCTTTCATTAGTTCTGTTTATATTCAATGCACCTTACTTCTGATCCTTGGAAAGGTTACCTTCGAAATTGTTTCCACAATCAGAGGCAAGTCAAGGACTCCAGAGGAGACAAAATAGGCTGTAGATAATTGTGTAATTACAGATGGCTACAAATCAAGGTATACTGTGACTTGAGCTGCAGCTCTTGAAGAGAGCCTGTTACTTTTTAGCATTCAGAACACTGCCTTCTAGGTAAATCCTCTTACTCGGGATTTGAATTTCTATAGACTGCTGTCTGCCTTGAGGTATTGTATGTCGTCTCTGAACTGCAGCGGCCTCTCCTGCATAATAACTATTTCACACAGCAGTAGCCAGCTTCAGTACTGCAATATTTGAGAGAGGTGCAGATGTTTGCTAGCCGCTTCTGTTTGTTGCAGAAATGGAAGTTGGAAATTGTTACTATTTTATTTTTTCTTTTAATTTTTTGGTGCTGGTAATTGTTATTAGTGGATCTGCTTTTGGCTGATGAGGTTTATATGTTAGAATGCATGCATGCTTTTTTTTTTTGTCTTGATTTTGAATACTGAACGGGGAGCTATGTATTATTTATCTGGTGAGAGGTGTAGGTTTGCTCGTGTATGTGCATTTCTAAGGTTCTCGGTTTGAAAGATTCTGAGCTTTCTGTGTATTGCTTTGCGATAATTGTTTAGTGCAAATGGTTTGTTTTGCTGTAGTTACAGGTTCCGGTTTATCAATTTCTTTACTGTTTGTAGCTTAGTGAGCAGTGCAAGCAGAAATTTACTACACAGAAAATTTTCATAATGTGGATTTTGAAATTTAAAAGTCAGCTAATGTAGCAGTAAGAATTTAAATTTTTAGGAGGCATCGCTGAGAATATTCCTGTTGGTTGTTTTATTTTACTGTACAGCACTGATACTGCTGGCATATTTAAATATTAAAATGTTTAAATTTTTTTATATGGTTGTCTGCTTTATCTCCGTGAGTCTTACTGCAATAACCCTTCTGAAAAGCTACTACGGAACAGTTGTCAATCGTTTCTCTTTAGATCTGCTTATTTTCTATAAAAACATTGCTAGGCGAAAGCAAATCTCTGCCTTTCTGCTTTATCTTTTCATATTAATTGTTAGTGACAGTGCAAGATGACACATCTGTGCAAAAAGGATTTTGTACCATTTAAATCTGTATACTCGATGTACAGGCCAAAGCATATAGGTCTGTTCCTTTTTTTCTTTTGTCAGGCAAAATGCAAAAAAAAGTATTTTATTTTTATTTAGTCTTTTTTAAGTTGCCTGCTTAGTAGAATCACTATGGTAACCGACTAACGGATGTCTCTGAGGCACACAACCTGCATTGCAATGTAAGTGAGGGGAGATTTTAAGTTGTCTGACTGCTGAACAGTAGAGGAAAGAACAGGCAAGGCAGAGAAAAAAGCTGATATTTAATATGTATAAGCTATTATTTAATTCTTGCTCTAAGGTTAAAAAGTTATTTTACAAGTAATGTATATAAGAGTACATTGTTTTCTGTTCTCTTTTCTGGGAAAGATATTGCTAAAATGTTCATTAAAAATCATAGATTTGTGTTATCACTCGAGCTTGTTTCATTTTTTAAAAGCTGTTATATATTACAAATGATGTTGATAGAAGTCAGTGAGGATGTAAGCTGCATCACTGTGTGCCTCGCAGAGCTCATGAGAGCATTCTTTTTTATGCTTTGCTATGCATAATACAGTAATTTTCTAATAATTTTTCTGTTTACAATGTTTATTTAGAAATGTGGTGATCTGTTAAACTCTTCATATAAATCTTTGAGGTTTGTGTTATATAGACATACTATACATGAGATATTATTAGCACCATGAGGAAAGTTGTGTAGCTCTGAGTATGACAATACTGAAAGCGAGTTGCATATGCATCCATTAGTAAGGATTATTTTTTTTTCTTCACAGATACACTAATAAGCTCCTAATGCCAGTTAGTTTGGCATCCTAACGGCTGGAACTAAATTATGATTTTTGTGTTAGCAAAATAAAATATCAGTAATATTTTGTGTATTAGAAGCCACCTGAAACTGTATTTTGTAGATAACTGTATTTATTAACAGGAATATTTTACATGCTACCTCTTAGGTTCCTATATTCCTAGGCCTTATTCTCTATTGAATCAATATGTTATTCCAAATTCTATACATATTAGGAATTTTCTGAAGTTTATGGAAAAGTTCAGAGGCACTTGAGTTTGTATGCCTGTGTTTAACACACTTGGTTGCGTTTCAAACTGTAAATAGTGATTGCTAATTAGCATGACACTTGTGAAATGATTGGTCACATCCAGGCTTTCTGGCAGACAGACTTTATTTCTCTGCTTGTGTGACCTTCTTTCTAGAAGAATGAAATACTTGGCTCAGAACTTCAGAATGCAAAGATGTTTTGAAAGATATTTTTTGTATCTTTTGAGGAAAAGTTAATAAAAATAAACAAGCTTTAATGTTTAACTGAAGTTATCTTAATATCTGGAGGATAGGATGTAAGAACATATGAACTCTGTATGAACCCATGTTTTAATGTAAAGGTATTCATTTTAAGTGATTTTTCACGAGAGATCAATTTTTTAAAAAGACTTCAAATCACTCAATCTGAAGGAAGAACATTTTATTTTTCTAGATAGAAAAATTGAGAGCTTGATATTTATCTCCATGAGCTATATGACTACATTCTGAGGAAAATTTGATCTTCCCATTTTAACTGTTCATTTGATGGTCAAATCATTCTTCCAGATGCTATCTCAATTATTTTGTGAAGATATCTGTTGCCATCTGACATTACTAGAAGCATTGCTGATTCTGCAATAAAAAACTTTCGTTTAGTAAACAGTTGAAAAGAAATGGAAAATTTTCTTTAAGGCACATGATCAAATGCGGTATTGATTTTTCAAGTACAAAATTGATTTATTCTTAGTAATTTGCCGAAGTGCTAGCATTACTTTGTTTGAAAAGCAAATAATTCTTTTTTTTTTCAGCATTTTCAGTTAGCTTTGATCGACTGCAATCCCTGCACTTTGTCTAACGCTGAAAGTAAGTAACCTATTAGTATTTCAATTTATTTTGTTTCAGATTTTTTTTTGTCTTATGCTCACAACTGTATCAATTTTTAATGATCCAATCCTTCAAAATCAAAACAATGAGTACTGAGAGAGGGAGACTACAAAACCTGTCTCCATCTGTTAATATTGAGACAGATATTCCAGTGGAATTATGGATTGCTTTAGTAAATGGAATAAGTAAAAATTGAGACTTAGCTTATTAATTCCTCTGAAGACTTGAGTTCTGGAGGAAATGTACCATTTGATTGTTTATTTATTTACTTATTTATGTATTTGTAAAAATAGTGCTTGTGCCATGGCACACATTTAATAGTAATTATTTAAAACTTTGTGGTGCCTTGGTAATCTGTCATTTTTCAGCAATCATTTTAATGCCATTTATAGATCTAAAACTCAGCATCACCCTTATGCTGTTGAAGTAAGAAAAAGTACAAAATGAAATTTGATTATTTGTTTTATTAGGTGCCAGCTATATATTAGTCTGTACTTTAACACGTGAATCTTGTAGTGAAATATGATCTATCATATGCAGTATATACTGTAGGCTGTTACAGAGCATCCTGCAGGTATTTATCCATAGTTAGTGGATTTGTATGCAGGAATAAACATATGTTACTGCATGTTTTGGCATTTGTAAGAATTAAAAGACAGACAGTTGAAATGAATGAATGAAATAACTCCCTCAGTTTTTAAAGGACCTTCATGCTGCTCTTGGTGTTGAGCTTGAGTTACCTCCTAAGTCTAACTTCAGAAGCACTGGATAAAGTATTTAAAAGCATTTTTGTCGTTCCTTAATTCAGAGCTGGATGAAATTGTGAATATTCTATCAGCAAGAGTAATGAAAGGGGGTTTGTTTAAATGAGTGAAACTGCTGTCTGTATCAGTGCTAAGGAGCCAGCTGTGCTACAAGGTCTTCTCTAAAGCTTTGTCACTGATCAGGAGCAGGCACAGCTAATTTTGTAAAATTACTTGCAAAATTCTTCCTAAGTCAATAGGCTTTTATTGTTTTCTCCCAGATATGTGATTCTTTATTATTTGCATGTTAGTTTATATTCGGTTTTCATTGTATCTCTGAATTTTTGTAAGGTTTTCCTAACCCTTTGCCCACAGTCCCCTCTGCCCCCAGATTTATGTAGATGTACAGCCCCATATGGAGGCTTCATTGCCCTATGGCCTTGGACACGGTGCCTGACAAACCCAAAGGTAGCCAGTGAAGAGGAACGAGAGATACTTTGGTAGGTTCTCCTGTAGTTGAAGGAGAACCTTGCACTCTGACTCAGGGTGTTGGGTACTGTCATGTAGAGATCACCTTAATCCTACCCCTTTCATTTCTAAAGGCTGGGTGAGTAACAGCATTATATTGAGTGTGCTTCTAGCAGAAATGTTTGAGTACTAAGCACATCTTTCTATTTAGGCAGTCTCTAATGTGACACCTTTAATTTTTTTCCCCTGTATGGCATGGCTTCCTTTTGTATTTTCACACTGAAGGGGCTTTGCTCTGAGGGGATTTTTTTTTTTTTTAGATAATGAACTCCCAAAACAAAAGCAGAGGTTTTTCTTTCCATCAGTACAGAGTGGAGTTTGATGATATGGTGAACATAATGGGTGTGTTATGTGCCCTTTAGCAAGGAACACAAAAAAATTATTAAAGTTTTAGATGATGCATTTCATTATGACCTGGTTTCTGAAGTGCACTAGGCTACCTTGTTTATAATGAAGGAAAAAACAGTGCACAAAGGGAGCTTTTCCCCTCCCTTGTGACCCATAGAGAAACCCTGGAACTCCAAATTACCTGTGTGAACCCCTTGTAGCTTCAAGAGAAAGAAATCTGTGTAACAGAAACAACTGAGCTTGGCTCAAACACATAATTTTTTACTTGTGGTCCTTGAGAACATCAGGCAAAAGTCTGTCTCAAAGGAATTTTTCCTTTCTCATCAAATCAGAATAAGGATTGCATTTATCTCAACTAGCTCTAGCTATCTACCAGTTGATGGCTAGTCTAGGTTAGCAGTTCTCAAGCCATAGAGATCAGGCACTCCACCTTTTCTTTAATAATTTCAGCAGCATGAGGATAATTTTCCCTCTGCTTTCATCATTCCCAGAGATTTCATTTTCTTTCTTCAACTAGCAATTTTCTTGCCTCCGAGAGCTGCTAGTAGTATTACAGCATTCTGTGCAATTCGTATGTGGAATTTAAGATGCTTTACAGTAATGATCAGAATACCATCTGTAATTAAGGCTTTTAGTTCCATTTAATAAGGGAAGGACAATTCTGAAAGAGGAAAAAAAATACCTAAATTTAAGATTTTGTATAAATCTGTCAGTGTATACTGTAGTTTTCTGTTCTGTAACCCAGCTAGGCTGTCCCTTGGCAGTTGAATGAAAATAAAAAATAAGTCTTTATTTGTAACTCAGTTACGTACAGAAAATATTACCAGCTTTTCTTGTTGTGCATCTCTGCTTAAGGAGATTTGATTGCTAAGTTACTGAAAGGTTAATAGCTCTGCATTTCAGAATACAAATAAAATCCGTGGACTGCCTTTCTGCAATATCTGATTGCAGTCTTAATGCTTTGTTAGGATAGATACTCATTCTCTGACAGTTCTGTTATATTAAGCATAAAATATCAATGTAAACAAATAATTTTTTTGTATCTTCAAAATGTAATTTACCTTGGTTTTGCATTGATGGATTTGAAATGCTGTTTATCCTTCACTTGAAAAAACATTGTGATTGTGGTTGTCATTTATTAAAACTAATAATTTTGATTTTCCCACTCTTACAGTTCAGTTTCACATTGCCCACTTATATGAAATCCAGGTAAGCTTTAAGCTCCTTTTTATAAAGTGTGGTTGTGTTTCCAGCTATATGATGTAATCAGTCTGTGGATTTCAAATTATACATGCTTTTGTGAAGTTAGGATTATGTCTCAAATCACTAAAGAAACTTTATTTGCTTTGGCTGGATTAAAAGTATTTTGTATGTGGACTGTCATGCTATAAAATGGAGTAGCTATTTCAATAAACTTGTGTATTTACTAGTCTCCCAAGTTGAATGCAAAAAAACCCTAAACATATCTTCTAGTAAAATTCTTTTATGAGATTATATGTTTAAAAAGTTTTATATAGATATTAAAAATACACAGTTTCTCAATTTATATAGATTCCTATTGTTTCTCATACATACATAAACACAGAGTCAAGTCTAGCCAGCTGCCCAGGTGCCTTAAAGTACATTTCACATGAAGTTTTCAAATTTAGCTGAGCATACGTGACAGAAACATTTGAGGTCTGAGGTAAGCAGCATATAAAGCTGTGTTATTAATTCTATATCAAACCCTACCACAGAGTTTTTTAGGTGAATCTATTGGGAAATTAACGAACGCTTACCAGAAACATAAGTAAATTAAAACCAGAATATAATTAAATTCCAGAATATAAGTAAATTAAAATCAAGTATCTACTGAAATAGCTATTGCATATTGTAATTTGACTGACTGGTCATATAATGCAGACTGTATGCCCTTTTATCATGTTTATAGGTACTATAGGACTAAGGAAGTGATGTGACATGAAAGCAAAAACTATTGAAATTAAAATGGATGGCAGAGATAAACTACATTTTCAGTCAGTTGAAAAGTAGCTTGCTAAAGTAAGTGCTGTCTTTTGATGGCATGGTAAAAAATGGCTTTAGGTACTTATATAAATAAAATTTATAAATTTGATAAACAAGATATTTTTCTTTTGAATGCTTTTTGTGCAAGAGCTATATGAGAAGACAGAACCCCTCCGCCCAAAAAACGCCATTAAGGAACTTCATGGACTGTTATGGTTCTTAACTGGCCACTGTCCAGATTTTGTTCTGAGCACTGGAGCACGTCTGACAGGTTTATGTAACAAAGCATCCTCAGCACCTTAGTTCTTTTGATCTGCTAGAGTAAAATAGAAAGTCGAACACCTCAGGTCACCATGCCAGGTGCCTTATATAATTGTGTGACCAAAGCTACAAGTGCTTAAGCTGTGGTTGCTGACTGACAATTGTAGGCAAGGCGAGCTTTATTTTAATGGAACTCAGAGCAAAAAATTTCAGTGCGTTCTGCTGTTAGACTTGGTTTGTCTCACCGTTCTGGTAGTGAGTGGTATCCTCTTCTCTGGAATTTGAGAAACTTAGGGTCTTGACTTCATTCTGGATATTATCTCTCACACAACAAAGAGGTGTTTTTTGGAGGCAGATCGGTTGCTTGGTTTCTTTTAAAGGACACAGTTCTACAGTTTCCTGAACCTCTCCCTATATTTGAAAATTATCTACTGTCTAGTAGTTAATGAAAGAGTTAATTCATTCCTTAATTATGTATCTTCACCCTACTGGATTTTAAAAGGTGGGTTGCCAGCCTCTGAAGAAGAGAATAGCCTGGTGCTGACACAAGTCAGTGTTTTTTTGTGGTGTTTAATGCTAGTTTGTATTCTTACATCTGTGGAAGTGTGAGTCCCTCTACTATTTAGGATGGTAGCTTTTATGGTGTCTAATGAAAGATCTTGTGTTGGGTTCCCCTCCCTCTTCCCATATCTAAGACCATCCATGATGCAGCCAAACATCTAGGATTTTGGATCTTTGCAATTAACATATCTAAATAAAACCCAATGTAAACATGACAGTTTTCTGTAATATTTTAAGGCATACACGTAGACGGATTTCTAAACGGTAAATAATACAACAAATAACAAAAGTAAAAAACGTTCTAGATCTAGTCCTATTTTAATAGGACTTTCTGAATGCTCCCAAGCATATAAACATCTTTTTCAAAGTGTAAATATTCTGCATGTTTACCTATTTCACATCCAGATTGCTGCCTCTGCTGTCATGCTATACAGTGAACTTATGTTCATTTGCTTATCCCTCATAGTCATAAACTACAACTTTTGTTCCCAATGCCAGGTTTAAAATTTTTTCCTGATTGTTTTTATTTTGCTGGACATGGATATTTTATTTATTTATATTATTTGTTTTCTTACCAGTTGTCTGCATTTCATGAACACCAATTTAAAATCTTTTCTACCAACTTCCCCTTGTTCCATTTGAAAGTATGTAATTGCTGCTTTAATTTTTCTTCCTGACTAGAATAAGGTTTTAAAATCAACAGAGTTGTCTTTTGTGATTGTGAGATCTCAAGAACCTAATAACATTTTTAACTTATAATAGATATTTATATTGTTTAGAGTCTTCTTCTCAGTTGTCCCTTTTAAAACACCAGTAATACTGTGTACTCTTTGCATAAAATAAATGTAACTAAGCCTGATCATTTGCATCTAAGTGGCCCCATTTATTTTAGTAAGTAAATGCCAGAATTAAGCCTGATGTTGAATTATCTGAAAATATATTTTTCTTTAAAAATTGTACAGAATTTTTAGAATGTTAAAAAGAAAAAAGTGCTCTTGATAACACACCCTCAACATTTATATCTTCTAGACATTTGTGGGAGAGGAGGAACAGAAAAATTAATTTTAGATACATTAACTGTTAAATATTGTTAGGGTTAACACAAAGATAAATGCTGAATGATCGCAAAAAAATTCATCTATTGAGAAGTTTACTCCTTTAATATATACAAAACAGCTGATACTATTCCAGAAGTCAATTAAGACTAAAAACCACTATCCTAACCTGGAAGGATGTTTTCTATATCAGGACCTGTTCATATAAGAAGTTAAGAATTGAATGTTTCCATGCTTTAGGCACACCTAAACTATATAGCAAATAATAAGATGGCATACCTTATTTTCCAGGCATAATCCATGGATATGTTTTAATTCTACTTATGATGGGACTCTTACCAGGACAGGAAATATGTTGAAAAGGCAGTTCAAATACACTGAAGGAAAGAGAGAGGCAAAATCAAACCAGCCACCAATTACTAATGATACTCATTTCTGTTACGAATTTCCTTTTGGTTTTTTTCAGATGTAGCCTCACATTCAAGCATTCCCCTTAAAAAGCAGTATATTCATTTTAGTGTAAGGAGCATAATGCATGCATGAGGAGTTGACCAAATTCGATAATTTGCAAATCTCCCTCAATTACTTTAAGTAGCCAATTTATATTAAATACTATATTTATGAAAGTTATTCTCTTACCATATATATACGTCACTCATTAAAGCTTTCATATGCACTGTATGCAAAAAAAAAAAGTTCTAGATTTTTTTGTCAATGTGTTTGTGTGCTGTCAGTGCTGTGAAATCGTTGCTATTGGTGATCTGTTGTAAGCTTTATGATTAATCCATTTACTTTTTTCCTTTTGCAGAGAAAGTATCACTCTGCAAAGGAAGCTTATGAACAGCTTTTGCAGATCGAAAACCTTCCTGCACAAGTAAAAGCAACTGTCTTACAGCAGTTAGGTATGTAAAATTAACTTTTATTTTTCTGTGTGTTTCTTTTTTTCCATCTTCGCCTTCAGCAGTGTTTTTTAGGGCTCCAAAGTGAGTCTAAGACACTGATTATGATATGTGAGATTTTCACCCAAAATAGAATGCATAACAGTAGATAATTAAGTAAATAAGAGAGGAGGAAAAGATTTTAATTAAACTTACAAAATTAAAAAGCTCTTAGACTTGCTAGAGTATGTGCGTTACAGGTTTTGGGCAATGAGAGGGTGGTCTTTCAGAGAACGAGTGCAGCAGTTAGAATTCTGTATTCTCTGTTCTGCCTCTGAGAAGATCCCTTGAATACTCAGGTTAAATGCAGTAACCCAAAATACTCTTCTCTGTTGCAGAATAGAAGAACGTGGCAAATGAAAAATTTGTCTTTTCTTTCTCTTTAATTGTAGAACATAACAAAAACCTATTTCTGTGACTAAAAAAGTTTATTGTCAGATTCCGTAAAAGAAATCACATAAAAAGAGAAATAGTATTATTTAAAAAAAAAAACAACCCTGCCATCCTCCATATTTATAGAAAGCTGATAAATAATTTTTAGACGAAAATTTCTAATGAGTGGGTAGAATAAATTACTTTTGTCCTATATGCCTTAAAAGTATTTCCAGAATATTTTGTTAAAATTGTTCAACTCAGTGAAAAAACTTCTTCATTCACTCTCTCCATGTTCTTCATCTAATTTATTATTCTAAATATTAATTTAGCCTGCTTATGCCCATTTTTCTTTCCCCCGCCCCGCCTTCACATAGTGGTCATTTAATTCAAATTAATAACTGGCAGTAAGCTATGGCCACAATGCTTGCTTTTTTTTTTTTGTAATGCAGGTTGTGTATGGATTTGAAGTGGGCTAATTTGTTTAGCTTTTGATTATTCTGTGTGAAATCACTAATGATACTGCTGGAGGAGTTCACTGCAGGACTCTAGGTGCTGATCTTTTTGCTGTCATACGACAGGGTTGCTTATATTTCAATATCCCCTTTGAATATTTTTTTAACTTGGTATTATCCCACCTAGTACAAGTTGTCAGCAGCGAAGACAGGCTTCCTAAAATAGCTGACCAATGCTTTTTCAACTCTGATGTCTGTTGCCACAATAGAAGCAAAGGCTCGTCGTTGTATTCATAAAACCCTACCACAGGTCTCTGTGCTAGCAATAAGAGCAATGACTTTGAGAATTATCTGCTGCCTAAAAACTGGATTAACTCCCTTTATTTAGTCAGCATAGGTCACCTAGTTTTGGAGCGTGGGTACCTTCTATGTGGAGAAAGGGTCAGAGTGGTCTTAACAGAACATTCAAGGAATAATACTATTTCTTTTGCTCCTTGCTGTTACAGTGGTATTTATTGGAGTATGGTGCTTATTGCTTATTGCATATTTAGTCTCTAGCAGGTGGTAATAAAAACAGCTCAGGAAGCGTAGTCTGGGTGGTGCACTGCAGCTTAGAAAAAATAATAGAAAATACCTGCCATCTGCCAGGATGCTACTGGCAAAACCCAGTATTTCTGTGTTGAACTTCTTTTTGTTTTAAACTCCAACAGAAAAATCGTTTTGACGTGAAAGTACCCTTTGTTTATTTTCCTTAGCTAGTTAATGTGTATTGAGCCAGAGTTGAAATTTAGGCAAGTTCAGATGTCTTGTGAGACAATTATTAAAATCTTTGCTCTTGTTGCTGGTTTCCAAAGCAGGTCACTGTGGAGGAGAACCCTGTAATTCTCAGATAAATACATACCCATTTGAGCTAATGCATGCTGACTAGTTCAGGTAGATGTAACAGTAAGATCGTTTGGATAAGAGCAGTTTGTTTCTTATTCTGTGCCATTTCATTTGCTTTCCAGACAACAATTCTTTTCGCTGCTTTGCCTAAAATTACATTAAATTAATGAGACTGAAGAGCAAATCTGTCTCAGTTTTCTTTCTCCAATTGTACTCAGCAGTTGCATAAAGAAGAGTGTAAGAACAACGTAAGCATCTGCATAGAGGTTCCCAAAGCATTCTCCCAATGTTTTTTGGCTAGGGGCGTCCCTAGGTGATGTCCAGAAATTGCATGAGACCTCAGGAGATGCTAAAGAGGCTCATCTCTTCAGAGACTGAGATGAAGTTTTTTGGGGAAAAAGCAATTGCCACAAGTTCAGCATGAGAGTGATTGATCAGCATAAAAAAATCTGCGGCATAAGCTGGGCTAGCACATCCTCTTCCTGAAGCAACATGGGAATTTGTTACAAATTGTATTGTAAAGACCTGGAACAGACCGTGGGACATCTGTGAAGTATGGGCAGAATCTGTATTTTTGTTTATTATGCTAAAAATGCCCCAGGAGTGAAAGAGTAGTCACTGTGCTAGTTGAGAATTTGGGTCAGGCCTTGCAAATGGGCAATGGCACAGCTTACCAGGGTCTTTCCATCACCTTTTTTCTGAACGTTGTTTTATGCATGAGGAGAAGAGACATCCAGCTTCCTTTACCTGTGCTATTTTAATAGAAAACTTACGGCTGTTCTCCCTCAGCCTCTGTCTTGCTTTCTGCCCTTTTTACCTCCCTGCACAGGAAGATAAAATGGGGAAGCAACCCTTGTTTCAGCAGCAAAACTAGATAGAGATTGCTAGTTCTCGTTTCTGTCTCCTAGAAGTACATTATTTCTTTTTATCAGTGAATCTTGGTAAAGATCTCCTGAAGATACATGTTATCTTTCAGTCCTGCAAGGGTCTGATGAAACAAGGAAATAGGCATCACCACAGAACATTTCCAAAGATTCAGGAAGTTGTTTCATGTCTTTTTTTAGCCTTGTTTATAATCCCTGAACCTTTACCTTTATCTCAGGCTTTGCCTGACAACTGCACCCAGTACCATTACCCTTAATGTACAGTTATGCAGGTGCATTCTGATAACCACCTTCACATAAGCCTTTTTTTCTTAAAGCATGGGCATTTTCTGTATGCTTAAGAACTTCAGTAACTTGGATTTGAATCAAAATCATAGCTTGTTTATGAAGTCCATGAGAGAAAGTTGTGTATGTTAAATATCTCTGCAAAAATAATTGAGTTTTTTGTTCCTTTTTTTTTTTTTTCCCTGATGGGTAGGGTTTTGTCTTGGTCCATCTTCAGAGAAGATAAAGCACTCTTTTTTTCAGCACTGTAACCACTTGACTCCTAAGTAACCACTTGGCTCCTAACCTGACATTTCTCGCAGCCCAGGAAATAGTCAGACTTCTGCTTCTGACCACAGTTTCTAAGTCATACTTCTTAAAACACCTTAGGCAAATGTTGATAAATAGATACAATTTTCTTTTAGACTGCCTTTTTTAAAGATTGGAAGTTTACCCTTCATTTGCGAAAGTGTCACTGTGACTGTTAACAAATGATAAGTCCATGGAAGAAAAAATAAGCTGTATAGAACAGACAGAGTAAAATACATAAGGTATTGTCTAATTACAGAGAGAGAAGTAAGGCTGCAAATACCCATCAATTCAGTTCTCAGCCTTATCTACTTTGTCTAGCATTTCAGATGAGATCAGAATCTGATTCGGATCTTTTGAGTTAGTATTACCTGTTCACGTAACTACATGTCTAACTAGATTATATTGGAAAGGATAAGCTTCGGGTGCTGAAGTTTAGCTGATGAAGGTTTTAAATGAACATTTAGAGCAGCAGCATTTAGTCTACAACTCTATAGGTAACTAAAACTTTATACAAACCTTGGGTATTTTATGAAATTGGTATGATAGTGTTCCACAAAGGACCATTTATTGGTGGGGCACTGTAAAAACATAGGGACAATCCTGTTGTCACATCTGAGGTTTTACAAATGTTGGCTGAAAAGCAGTGAATTGTTAAGACAAATACATGGAGATTAAACAAACAGCAAGACATTGTTGACCAGTGTGGTATGTAGTGATTTCAGCAAGCCAGCTGCCTGCTACAAAGGATTTCCTTGTACTCATGATGTTAATGGCAGTGAGATGATTGTGTGGCTGCTTAAAGGAATACCATCTAAGCATAAAGATAGATGAGGAGCAGCTTGAGGAGATGATGAAGGTGCTTTATTTGAAATGGTAGCTAAGGCTTGCATCAGTGCTAGAGCAAAGATGTGTTTTAATAGTATGGAAAAGATTAAATGGGAGCATGGATTCGGGGAGGCCATTAAAGTGGGGATGAATAATTTGTCTCATGAAACAAAAAAAAGGCATGAATTAATATGTTATGTGGTTACATGAGGAATAAAATTGTCTTTTCAGCAGAATTTGTTACGTAGATGCAAAGTGAGTTTGTCAAGGTGAACGGAAAGGATGTTGTAGCAATGGAGATGGAATGACAATGTAAGAAAGATTTAAGTGGAGATACAAAAATTCTTACTGAAGTTCTGTTGGGGAATTGTCCAAATATAGATATGGGATAAATTCAAGGATTTAGAAAAGGCGTAAACTGAACATAATATACAGATACTGGATGTGTATACAGGGAGGTTGGTGGCGTTTTTCACAGTGACAGGGAAGATTTCTGTGTTCAGAGGAGGAAAGAGTTAACATTTTCAGATTAACATTTTATAGTAGAATATCGAGCCGTTTGAAATTGTGGTACTAACCTTGTAGAAAATTATTTAAACAAAAAAAAATGCTTAAAAGTACCTGAAAGCAATTTTGATTTATGGTCATTTTGACCTGTAATTTTTGTATAGAACTTTAAAAATGTTTAAAAGTTTAATTCGTAAAATTATCTGTAAGTGATATTATTGTTTGATATTCCTATTTTTAAAGAGGAACTAATGTTATGAATATCCTGCTGTGCCAAATATTAAATGGTCTTTGGGAATTTCACTTCTGCCATTTATGGGTTCTTTTTGTAGGCTGGATGCATCACACCGTGGATCAGCTTGGAGACAAGGCAACCAAGGAAAGCTATGCTATACAGTATCTCCAGAAATCTCTAGAAGCAGATCCAAATTCTGGTCAATCCTGGTATTTCCTTGGAAGGTAAGAAATGACTTTATAGACACTGTAACTATATTTGTAAATTTATTGAGGATACTCATTATTGTGAGTATCTTACATTGTTTTTCTTCGTAGTTTCAGAGGAAAAAAGAAGGGAAAGGATGTATGTATCTGCTGAAGACTAGTTTTCTGGAAAGTGTATAAAAAGACAAGGTGCTAACATATTTGGGATGAATATAGATTAGAAGTTAAAATGAAGTTAAAATGAAGTAATGAAGTATGTTACACAGGTGGTCCCGCTTTTTTTGGAGTTATTATTCAGTCTACACATTTACAGTAATCTGAGTCTGCCCTGCCCGGTTTTACCTGTTCCTCCTCCTCCTACCACACCTTCTGTTCTCTTTTTTTTTCTTGGTTTTTTTTTTTTGTAAATTCTTTGTAAATTTCGTTACTTTTCTTCATACCTTTTTCATAGTTCGTTTATCTCTTTATTTTCTCAGAATTCTTCTAATTTCAATCAGTTTTTTGCACTAAAATACAAATATTTTCCCAGGTATACGTCCATTTATAAACAGTGTATATTGCAACTCAGTATTAGGCCAAGATAGCTCAGATTAATTCATTATAATATCTATTTAAGTGTTGTATTAATGCTGTACTATCAGACTGTATTTGTTACTTGAAAACTAACTTATTCCAAGATATAGATCAGGTAAATTCAATGGCTCTTCTTGGTCTCCTTTATAAGAAAACAGAGTACTTTATGAAAACCAGCAGTAACTCTTGAAATAATCAGGTTTTGGAGACAGCTTTGAGGGCAGTTCAAATCCATATGTGAACAGGTCAGTCCTGTTGAGAAATACATTAGAAATGAATTACGCAAAATAAAATGAATATCCTAACCTCAGTATCTTCCAGCTGACTTGCTTGGAAGTTCTGGTGACATACAACAGGAACCCACTTTTGGTTTTGTCATCCTAATTATATTCCTCCAGCTGTTTTTTGTAAGACAGGGCTCTTTGACCAGCTGTCTGCAGGCTGAGGGCCAAACACCGGCACTCAGTGTGAGGGGCAGAGGGGCTAGAGCAGGTGTGGAGGGAAAAGGAACCAGCGATCATCTTATCATCTGCTGGGCTAAAATCCTGTTTTAGCTTGGTAGTCCCCTGGCGTGTGCCTTTAGCTAGTTGAGTTCTTACACAGCAGCAGGACGCAGCCAGGGCTCTATGAAGTTTCCGTGCCCAGTTGTCATACTCATGCTTCTCTGGTGCCACGGCTTTAATGTGGTTAGAGTGAAACCTAGGACCATACAAACAAGAGGGAGAAATGCAGGAAAGGAGTGGAGCAAATCTAATGGAAGCATCTTTTAGACTTTACATGGAGGAGTAGAGCAAAAATGTTTCTGTACCCCATTCTTCCAGTCCATACACTGGCAGAAGAAGAAATGAACAGGGTTGTGCATTTGCTCTTCCTTATTCTTCCCTCCTCATGTATTCCCTTGTGTTACTCCTTCCTCTGATGGTTGTCCAAACTGGATAGCACCACCACACTTCTCCTCCCCACTGAAGAATCTTGTTTTTCTGCTGGGTGCTTGATGTTAGTGCTATCCTAACCAGAGTCTTCATGTATCTGATAAGCAGACAGATTGAAATGTGTCTATTGGAAATTGGGTTAGATTGTGATTAAAATGATCTTCTGAAACATTGTATTCAGACCTTAATGGATGCTTACAGGCAAAGTACTGCTAGATTTTATTGTATTCCTTTCCTAGTGTGCCTCAAGAATACATGAAAGACTGTACTGTTCCTGTACTGTTCTGCTTGGGTTTTATTTTCTACTAGAATAAATTTTCTGATGTCATTTATGTGTTTTGAAAGTTACCAGTTCTTCTTCCAACAGGGAAGCTTACTACAAACAATATAAAAAGCAGAGCTGTTGTAGATTAAACTAGTAAATGCACTTATATTTTTAATACTGTATTTATTTAAAGCTTTTAATTTTAAAAAGGTAGGTACTATTCCCTGTGATATAACTGTAGTTCTCTTTAGAGTTCTGGTATTTCTGCTTATAATGCCAGAATATGTTTGAATTTGTATGTGAAAAATACTCAGGTAAGAAATTACAAAAAAATCCAAACCAGCAAGATTTTTACAAAAATTTATGCTCTATATATGGACTAAAACTTAGTGTTTTGTTGTTCATTATTTGAAATGTTACTGAGATGTGAGAAATGCACGTAAAAAGCTTCCTAGGCAGTCAAGAACCATCCTGATTGAGTTAGTCAGTATTTCTTAATAATTCTGAAACTTTTCTCGTAGAATGTGAGGCTTCATAACCATGTGTTTGATAAAATAGGTAACTTGTTTCTTTATAATGCTGTCTGTATATAAATATTGTAAATATTGTACTTATTTGTGGTAACTTATCACTAAATGAAAGAAATGTAAGTCTTTAGAATATGTTGTGACTCTTTCTTACAAATACAGTAAGCTGGGGTTTAAGCAGTTTTGTTGTACTTTTCAAATAAATGATTAGTAATACATGTGATTAAGATATTAAGAGTCCGCTTAGGCCTGGTGTTCATCAGCAGCAAATGTTTTAGATTGATCTAGATGAGTATGTATTTGTATGACAAAGCATTTATCATATCTGTCTTGGTAAACCATCCTCAACAATTACCTTCTAAAAATATTACCAAAATTCTTTTTTTTTCTTTCCTCCCAGGTGCTATTCAAGTATTGGGAAAGTTCAGGATGCCTTTATATCTTATAGGCAATCTATTGATAAATCAGAAGCAAGTGCAGATACATGGTGTTCTATAGGGTAAGAATGATATAGGGCAATACAGTGATATAAATCAATGCTAATATACGTAAATAAAGAATATATGCTTTTTAAGTCTTTTGTGGTCTCAAGGGGACCTTAAAGCTTTTTTATTTATACCTTCATGTTGTCAGACTTGTCTGATTTGAAGTTTAAATAATAAATTTAAATTTGCTTTCTCAATTTTTTTAAAATACTGAATGTGCTATGTATGTGAACTTTGCATGTTAAGATTTTATTTGTTGTATGTGCTTATTACTGTGGTTTATATAATAGCAAAGTTTATTAAGGGGTTTGGGTGGGTGTATATTTGACTTGTTTGTATTTTGACTTTGTTATTAATTCTCAATTTCACTAATCTTTCTATTCAGTGTGCTGTATCAACAGCAAAATCAGCCTATGGATGCTTTACAGGCCTATATCTGTGCTGTACAATTGGACCATGGCCATGCTGCAGCCTGGATGGACCTAGGCACACTCTATGAGTCCTGCAACCAGCCTCAGGATGCCATTAAATGCTATTTAAATGCAACTAGGAGCAAAAATTGTAGTAATACCTCTGCGCTTGCAGCACGGATAAAGTATTTACAGGTAAAACTAACATTTTAAGAAGCGGGAAATACTCTTCCAAATGCAGAGCAGAGGGGAGGGGAGAAGTAGCACACAAGTTTTAATGTGCAATTGTTTGTGATGTGTATAACCTGTTTTCATATGTATCGTAAACATATCATAGCCTGTAATATTTGATTTCTTCATTTTTAAGTGGAACTTAATTCCTTATAAACCCTATTGTGCACATTTAATCAAAGCATACTGTTTTACATCACTTTGCTTTTTTCTTTGTATTGTCTACATTTTTAAGTTCTCATAACATATAGAAAGAATGCACACACGCTATCTTTCACTCTTGTTTGCAATTTCAGAAAAAAGGAATTATGAGACCTCTGAATCCAGAGCTCATCTTTGTTCTGATTCTCACAAAGGTTTATATTCTGGTTACCCTCTTTATACTTAGCACCTTTCTAAAACCCCAAATTTTAAATCTATCCTCTCTTTAAGACGTAATTAGCTACAGCATTTAGGAAGATTTCATGGACTTGCTCTTACTAAAGTAGGCTTGTGTTAAATTTGCTTTTTACATAATTTTTCCTAGGCTCAGTTGTGTAACCTTCCACAAGGTAGTCTACAGAATAAAACTAAATTACTTCCTAGTATTGAGGAGGCATGGAGCCTACCAATCCCCGCAGAGCTTACCTCCAGGCAGGGTGCCATGAACACAGCACAGCAGGTGAGAAGTTGGGTTATGTTCTGCAGGTGCCCAGCTTTAAGGGTTCTTTACAATCGGTAGCGGTCAAGCTTATTTTATTGAGCACAGGACTGGCTTTCATTAATAACAAGCCTTTGATTTGTTTGCGAAGGGATATTAGATCAAGAAGCTCCCCATAATATGGGAGAAATATGGGGGTACCAATTTAGAACCTTTGTGGATTTTCATGATTTTAAAAGATTTCATCTTAAATAGAAATGCTGCAGTGGTTTAATAATCCCATGAAAGGTACACATTCCTCCATTGATGACCATATGGAAACTGATTTTTCAGTTATTGAGATCAGCTTCAGAATATCTACTCAGCCCTTTTAATATATGTGGGCTGTTAAAATATATAATTTAAAGGAAAGAATTAAGAATATATAGAACCATATTTTTGTCTTCCTTCTGTGATTCTTAGGCTTGTAAACCTCATCATCCAAATACTGAACCTGTACTAGGCCTCACTCAAACACCAATTTCACAGCAATCCTTGCCACTACACATGATTCCTTCTAGCCAAGTAGATGACCTGACCAGTCCTGCCAAGAGGAAAAGAACATCTAGTCCAACAAAGGTATATATTATGATGAACTAAAGAGCCCCCTACCAAAATTATATGGAGATATGCATTAAAATGATGCAGCATGCACAGAATTTGTGCTGTAAATTTTAATCCTTTGGCATCAAGGTGGGGAATGTTTTTAGAAACTTTAAAAAACATTTTTCAGTGGTGTGTTTAGTGAGGTTACGGTTCAGACAGGCAGTGCGTATGGGCAACACAGATTGGTGGCACTATACTGCAATCACAGTTGTATAAGTGAAAAAGTACAATCATAGTCCGATGATAGATAGAGAGGGAGACGATCATGTCATCCTGTCTATTGCCTTTGCTTATATTTAAAATTCAAGTGTTTCATCATCATGTAATAGTGTTACAATAGATAAAGTATTCAGTTTTAAAAGTAGTGTACATTTTAGTTAATTGCATAATTTGATTTGATTGTTTCTTGTTATGATGTTAGATACTATTTAAGTTTTTCCTCTGGCTACTCTGATACTATGGGAATGGTAGAATGAGACTTGGCATGTTTTAAGTATGTTACTTGTTTATATTGTTCTTCTTGAAACAATGACTAGTCCTTTTATAAGTACGGTAAAATCTAGATAGTAAAAGGAATAATTCTGACCCTTTGATAGTCACACATTTTAATGTAATGTTCTCTCTCAGAATACTTCAGATGTTTGGAGCAGTGGCCATACAGTGTCACACCCTCCTGTACAGCAACAAATTCATTCTTGGTGCTTGACACCACAGAAATTACAGGTAGGTATGTTGAAGATCTCTAGAAGCTTTGTATATTTCTTGTTTCTTTCTTTCTTCCTTTTAAGAAAATAAATCTGGAATGTTTTTTGGTTCCACGTTTCCAAAATTCAACGTGCACTACATCCCAAATAACTCCCACAATATAATTCAAGTTGTGCTAATATTTATGGCGTCTCCATGTGAGATCAGTTCTGTGATAAAATAAGTGATCTCTAGCAGAAACTGAAAGCTTACCTTATATGAATTCTATAATTTATAAAGTAAGAACATAAAGTAATTCTTTTTTCTTACGGTGTTGTAGAGATAGAGACGCAAATATGCACACTTGTCTGCCAGATAAATTTTGCTGCTTGCTATGGTGTGGGGGATATTGAAGGAATTGTATAAGTATTGTAATTTTACCTCCTTTTTCCTCTGAGGTAGCTTCTTGTATCAAATTGCATAAACAAACATGCACATTCTACAAAATGCAGATATTCGAATGAAACCTGGTACTGCTTTTCTATATTTTATGTCAGCTAATACATTTATGTGAAATGCTAGATTTTATTTTTGAAATCTTGTTTCAGGTCCTCCTTGTTACAATGGTTTGTTGTCTCTTCAGCTCATTAGGGCTTGTAGTGAGCTTCAGCAGGAATTCCGTATTTTGACAATCAGGCCTTGCTGGAAACTTACCCATGTATCACAGATACTGCTTTGGATGCAAGGAAAAATAGAAGGGAACATAGTGTTGAGACAGAAGGGATTCTGACTGACTGAGCACTATTCTCCTCAGCTCTAATACTGTTTTTTAGCTGTTTCTCTATCTGAACAATATTGGCTTTATTACTTGGTCCTCCCTAATCACTCTTCTATATTTCTCTCTTCATGCATTCTCATTATTTCTCTCTGCTTATTTTATATCCTGCTACTTTCCCCCCTTTTTAGTTTCACCTGTTTCCAGATCCAACTTCATCCTCTAAGCAGTATCTAAGTAGGCTTCTCTATCTTCTCTAAGTACAATACACTGGATTTGCTGGCAATAGCTCGACAAGGTTCCAGCATATATGAATAGGAAAGCCAAAAAGATATGATGCAAGATGAGGGTGAATAAAATCTGTATTCTGTCTGCTAAGTCAGCCTTTTAAAAGTGGTAGCTCAGAGCCTGGATAGTTATGGTAAAATTACCAAAAAGAAAATGGGTTCTGTTTACCTCAAACCAGGACAGGAACACACACCAAGTAGCTCAGCTAACAAAAGCAGAAGGGGAAAGGGCCATGGCCACACAGCTGGGGCTGCAGCATGGCAGGGGAGGGAGGGATGAGTGTTGGTTTTGCAGAACTGGTGGGCAGCAAGAACAGTGCTGCCCACAAAGCCTCTGCACCCATTGCGCTGGAAAGCAGCGCAGACGTGCCTCTGCTGAAATATGTGCTAAGTCAGTCTTTCTGATTCCTCTTACCCTATTTAGGCGTTTTTTAAAAAGCAAAATGACAACCGAAGGGCACTGGTTTTGGCTTCTGTGTACCTGGTGCATGCACTCCCATGGTGACCCAGTTTTCATCTCATAAGCATAGATAGATAAGTCTTATTTATTGCAGTCCCCCACAGAAAACAGACTTCAGAATGGAAGCTACTGTTGATCCAGGGAGTTTGGTGTGAACCATCTTTAACCACTTTTTCAGACAATGTTGGCCATTTTCTTTGAATTGATAGTTTGCAAATGCAATTGTTCAAAGCAGGATGAACTACACTTCATTTAATGCTCATACTTCAGTTCCATTTATGTATTACTAATACAGCATAATTAAAGCAAAGGAGAGGAGGAGGATGTAGAAAAATAATACATCCATATCTGAAAGGAACTAAAAGAAACCTGATTTGTGTTTGGTTTTGGTGAGGTTTGGTTTGGGTTTTTTTAGGGTTTGGTTTGGTATGGTTTTTTTGTGGTTTTGGGTTTGTTGTTGTTTTTTTTTTTTTTTAAAGGATTTATTTAAAATGAAGTGAAGTAGCTTAGTATTAAAAACAATCAAGAAAAATGTCTCTTTGTCATCTTTTGCATACCACAACTTTTGCCCTCCTCTCCACGCATCCCCCCTTCTCAGATAGTGCTTTTGTGTTCCACAATTTCAGCACTTATGCCATGTCGCTCAAGAGCAGCTGGCTTGCTGGTAGAATGATGGTGTGTGTTGAGTAGATTAAGATGGATAAAGATGAGATTTTTTTGGTAGTTTTATCAGTTGCAAAGGAGCTCAGTATCAGAATGTAATATATTGTTCTCTGTATGATTTTCTGGGTTTGTTTTTTTATATTTCCTGGGGAAGTTTTAACATGTGACTTAAGGTTGAATTTGCTTTGTGCTGGATAGTACTAATAAAAGAATAGCATAGTACAAAAAGTGTTAAAACATACATAATGATAATAAAAATTCTATATAATCATAGTGGAATGTGGTTTTCTTTTACAGTACCAGCACACTTAATTTTAGTATGATGATAATATTTATACAGTCAAATAATTTAGAAAGTGTCTTTAGTTTTAGTAAATAGTAATAAAGTTTGGTTACATAACAGTGTATGGACAGATACTTTTCTGCAACAGAAATCTCAGTCATGTTTTCAGCTTTACAAGTCTTGTCTTCATGGATAAGTTTTAGTATTGTAGGCAAGAAAGTTATTAAGAAACACGTGCAATTTTAATGTTTCTGAACCGTACTGCTGTTTTTTAGCACTTGGAACAGCTGCGTGCAAACCGAAATAATCTAAATCCAGCACAGAAACTTATGCTGGAACAGCTGGAGAGTCAGTTTGTCTTGATGCAGCAACACCAGCAGGTGAGAACAAAAATATTTTTCTCCTACAAAACTTTTGTCAGTAACAGTGTCTGTTGTGTTTCTTGAATTCTGAAGAATTTTTATTGTACAGAGTTCAGAGTTCTCATGCCCTTTACTATGTTTCGTTAAGTCAGGTTTTTGTATAATTATGGTTTACTGGTTGAAACGTAACAGGTTTAGCTGTGTTTTATTATAGGGCTATCAGATAATGTAAAAGTTTTCAAGTCACACTTTGAAACTAAAGTGAGTGGACGCATCTGAAAGCAGTCTTAGTTGAAAAATCCTTAGTTACAGTAAGCCATATTACATCTCTCCTCCTGTCATTGTTAACCTCTCTCTCTCTTAGTATCCAACTTCTAGCAGTAAAAGACTAATACTCAAACTGGAGGGCCTAGAATAAAAGTGTACTGATAGCTTTATGTTCATATTCGCTCTGTGCATTTGTGAGCATGACAGTCATCTTATTTCTCAAAAGCAACTGTGAAGATCTTAAAATCAGTATAAGATTGGAGTTGACAAGTGCAATAAAGTGCACAGACCTTGTACGATCTTTACTTTCTGAATTCTGCAGCTAACGTTCTTGTGCTTTGTTCATCTTCCACTAGATGAGACAAACAGGAGTTGCACAGGTACGATCTACTGGAATTCCTAATGGGCCAACAGCTGATTCATCACTGCCTACAAACTCTGTCTCTGGTCAGCAGCCGCAGGTTGCTCTAACCAGAGTGCCTAATGTCGCTCAGCGTGGAATCCGTCCCGCCTGCCCAGGGCAGCCTATGGCTAATGGACCCTTTCCAGCAGGCCCCATTCCCTGCAGCACAGCAAGAACGCTGGGTAGTACAGACACTATTTTGATAGGCAATAATCACATAACAGAAAGTGGAAGTAATGGAAACGTGCCTTACCTGCAGCGAAACGCACTCTCTCTACCTCATAACCGCACAAACCTGACCAGCAGCGCAGAGGAGCCGTGGAAAAACCAACTATCTAACTCCACTCAGGTACACCATTTGAGTTAACTCATAGAGCGCGCTAATGAAGCTTGATAAGCAAGTCACTGTTTGAAGTCTCTCATTTGTAAACACACATTTTGTGTTTCCTAAAGTTGGTGATCTAGATGCAAATGAAACATACACTAGGTTAAACCTGCTTATTACTTAAAGTCTATGTATCAAATTAACTACTTTCAGGATAAAGAAAATGATCATAAATCAAAGAGGGCAGTTACATACTCCTCAGCTGCCTACATTTGCTGAAGAGTTTCTTTAAAAATGATAACTTGTACATCTTTTTGTTGCTTCTTTAATGTGAAACGTTGTGACTTTGTTTTTCGTGTAGGAGGAATGTGCATATTTCATGGGAGGCTAAATGTCGTAGTTACTTTTTACGTTACGTTGCCATCATGTTGTAATTAGTACCCATATTTTGTTTTGATATGATCTTTCAAAATTAATACTTAGGAATCAGCCCCACAGATCTGCTTGCAGAAGAATATTATGATGCCAGTAAAAATCCATAGGGGGAAAAAAGGGTGTAAGGAAGGGTATTTTGTGTTTGTGTGTGTTAGAACTTGAAGATGGAGCTTATTTTTATTTTTTTTTAATTTTGGCCCAAGTGACTTTCTTCTGAGACTTTGTGGATGTAATGAGATGTTCTATAGGAAGGTATCCTAAAGGTTTCATTCACTTTCACCGGATGGGTTATACAGCTTGATACAATCAAAACTGGATAAAATTCTTGGTTAAGTAATGGAGCATGTTTCTTTAATGCTGGAGAATTGAAAGTAGGCTGTGGTCCATACATATGTGCTTAACTGCACATACATGGCAACAAAGGCTGCGATAATACTGGAACATCTTGTGTAAAACATGGTTATTCAAAAGTAAAACAGTGTGGTAATACGATTTTTTTCAAAAGTTTCCTCTGTATCAGTATTTACATGGTTTATAAGAATGACAGGGAGATGTGGAGCCTGTTAGCTTTACTACCTCTTGCTTGAAGTAGAATTCACTCTTCCATTTTCTCTGTATTGCATAAAAGAAATTCTGCACTTGCTAGCGAGTTATCTGTGGTGGTAGTGTCCATCAAGTAGGCAAGTAATAAATTGCAATAGGAGTTGACTGCTTTCCATAGAGATGGTGTTTTTGAAAAGGCTGGGTAACTGTTCCAAGGAGAGCTTGCTGTATCCCTTGCATCTTGGTTCTGTGTGAAGTGTATTCAGTAAACAGGGTCTCAGCAGAGTTTCTGAGTCTCTAACATTCTCCACAGGTACTAAATGAACCCTTGATTTAAAAAAAATTATTTATCAGTAATTAAGCTATATGGAGGAATTAAGAAATTATGTATACAGGTGTGACATGCATAATGCAGTTTGTAATTTACAAAAAAAAAAAAGTTGACCTATAATAGGTGTAGTAACACTTCTAAAAGCAAAGCGAAAATCAGACTTGGAGGAGACTTTATTGCAGTTGGGAGCCTCCAAATGAGGAATGTTGCCTTTTCCAAAATAAAACCTCAGTTAAAAGTAAATAGTGGATTCTTTCACCATTTTTGACATTGGCTTACAGCTAAGGGATCATTTAAACATGAATTTTGTTTGGGAATGTTTGGGAATTTATAATGAAATATTTAACACAGTAGTGTGTTACCTGAAATCAGCTGTGTATGTGTCAGCTTTGCAGTCACTGATATATAGTGTTTATTAGGAAATTGAGTTCTTTCTCTGTTGCAATTGATTCATACTATTAAAGTCAAGATTTAGGTTTTCCATGAGGTGCTAATTCGTGTCCAGTTAATGATCAATAGCAGCATTTCTTTAAA
>NW_015090805.1:1698224-1790548 GCF_001431845.1 Calidris pugnax
CAGGGACATTTTCAAGTGAAGTTGTCTTTTGTTTAGGATGATGGAGATTGCTAGGTTCTCCTGGATAACTGGAGGAAAAGGTGGTGTGGACGTATCAGGAAAGTGTGATGCATTTGCAGCCAGTCCCTTTCTTCTCCAATATTCTGGACCAATATTTGGACCAATAAGCCGGTCCAAATATTCACTTTCCTCTATGCTGGATTCCCAGTCCCTTCTTGCTCTGTTATCCATGGTCATCTTTACTGGATAACCCTAGACCCTTTTCCAAGCCATGTGTCATCTTGTTATTCATGCTTCCTTCTCCATATGTTTGTTTCCTTCCTCCTACGCATCATACTTTTTCAAGGTCCACTTCTGTTTCAGATGCTTGTCAACACAGACTTCTATGGGAAAAATAGTTTCAGTGATGGGAAAATGGAAGTAAAAAGTTGTGGAATCATGTCTTGTTCCAGATAATTTGCATCCTATATATATGTTACCAGATGGCCAGGAGTAGGTCCCTCTCTTATTAAATAAAAATGGTTTTAAGTTGAAAGAAGCATAACAAATCAGACTTTTAAAACCATAAGTGAGAGACTTAAAATACTTGGAATATTGAAATATTTTATAGCATCAGTTTTTACACTCATTTCTTTCTCAAAACCTTGAGATTTGTTTCATGAAACTCTAGCCTACTATAGAGAATGTAGTTGAAAAGTTATTTTAAAATTGTAAAAAGTTTTTGACCATTGCATCTAATGGCGGCATCAGTATGTTTTTATTTCTAGCATTTATATGATTGTTTTCCTATAGAAGAAAGACTTCTGCAGTAGGGACCCTGATACCAGTAAATGACAGATAAATTTATGGCTTCAAAAGATATATCCTTTTCATGGGGTTTAATTTCGATAAGGAGCTTTGATACAGGAAAATCAGTTCTTTGGATTATTTTTTTCTTTTACTCATTAACCAGTTGTCTTTTATAGACATAGTTATTGGTACAATACAAGCACTTCTCCTTAGGTAAGACACAGCAGCAGCAGTATAGATGTTGGAAATTACAAATGTTAAAAAAAAAATAAATCAATCATGTTCCGTACTGGTATTAAGCTCTTAAAAATCTTTTTTTCCCCTTGATACAAATAAGTCATGCAGATTTGTTCTGTCATTACAAATCAGTGTTCTCATTGCAAAACTGATAAATAATCACAGAATGGTTGAGGTGGGAGGTCCAGGAAGCGACCTCTAGAGATCATCTGATTCAACCTCCCAGCTCACAGCAGAGTCAACTAGACCAGGTTGCTCAGGGCCATGTCCAGCCAGGTTTTGGATACTTGCAAGGATGGAGACTCCACAACCTCCCTGGACAAGGTGTTTCAGTGTTTGGTCAGACCGGAAGTAAAAACATTTGTTTTCTTATGGGGTTCCCTTTGCTGAAATTCATGGGATTCCTGTTGGTGTTGCTCTGAGTGGTCACACAGCCATCTGGTATATCAGCTTGTCCTTACAGTTCCATACCAGAGATGGCTCTTTTGATAGTGATGGTTTCAGTACCTATAGCTCAAGTGTGGAAGCTGTTCATGTGGTGGATTGTGTTTTAAAAATGCAGTCTTTCAGCTAGTTTTAAGTCTGTCACAGCTTTGACTCTTCAGAGGTGTAAGTCTTGGTTCATCTTAGATTCCAGTTGATTAGCAGGTGCGTTACTGTTGATTTTTGTCTTTAGTCAGTAAGCTTGACTCATTTTAGATTGGATGCATAATGGATTAAGGCAAAAAGTGAGGCCAGACAGTAGGGAATGTGGCAATGATTGCAGTGTGATTGTGCAAATTGCATGGTGTTTTCCCTGTTGTCTTCATTGCTAGCAGTACAGGATGGTATGGCATTTGGAAGGCTAGGCTGTAGAAGTTTCAGATAATACTTCTTAGCAGTGAATTCTGGCAAAGATGTTTGTCTTAGGTCTGCCTTACTAAAAAGCAGTGTTGCAGAAACACCAGGCTTCAAGTCTTGACAATTCTATGTGCTTCTTAGCTATTTATTTCTTATCTCAGTGTTGTTAAATCACCAAAAATGGCAGGTAAACTCCTCCCTCTTTACAAAGAAAATTAAATAGTGTGACACTGGTGTAGCTGTCAGAGGGTAGGAACCTCCAGCCAAAAGAGTGCTGGGATTTGATGCTTATATCCAGGCAAGCACATTTTCAGAGTCTCTCAAATACAACTCTTCCACTAGATACAAGCTCTAACAATAAAAAGAATAATTTCATAGACTCCCCAGAATCAAGGAAAAATGTATTTGCCACAGTAGTAATATTTTTTTTTTCAAAGACTTAGTGATTATTCTGCAACCTTTTGAGACTTTCCTCCTGCCACACCACTTAGAAGCCCTATATTTAGACATGCAGCACAATAGCAGAGCTCTGCATATAGTGTTGCTCATAATGCACTGTGCTGTGTCAGCACTGAACAAATTTTATCACCAGAGTGAAATCCTTAGGCATCTTAAAGTATTGTAGGAGTTTTTCACGGACGATGTTACGAGTGCCGACACTTAAAGTATATATGATGACAATGGAAAAGTATTTCAGTGACTGGCTTAATTTTTCATTAAAGCTGGCAGCAATACTTGTAATTTTATCTTTACTTAGAAGAGTAAAGGTTCTTTTATGAAGCTTTGGAGCATATAGGTACTTTGGAGTGGCTATGGAGTATGAATGTGCTGGCAGGCATAAGGATGACGTGTTAGTTACATAGACAAATTTGAGACATTCAGTCACCTCTCAGAAATAGCTTTATGTTATTCTATGCTGAAACTTTATCTACATGGGAAAGCTAGGTAACTGTAAAGTCTATGTTTACTGTATGTAACTGTTTAGCATTTATGAACCAGTCTTAATGGTTCATTAATGAATCAGTCTTAATATACATTAAACAAAAATAGTTTATTCCACTGAATGTGAAGCAAACTCCACTAGACACAGTTTAGACAAAGCTTTTCAAAGTAATTTACTTCCTTCGAAGGTAGCATGAGCTAATGCTTACATGTGCTGACAGGGAGCCTGTCAGATGGTAGTTAGCTTTGCAAATCACACTTCACAAACGTGCTTACTGCTCACAGCCTTCGCTACGTAGGCTGTCTCAAAGTTACTACATTTTCTAGGTAGTTCTTGGATAAATTTGCCTTCTTTCTCAAAAGAATTTCATTAGAAATCCAAACTTGCTGAGAAATTGAAATTACCATTTAGAGCACTATGATTTCTGTAGCCATTTCTTAGTAGTTGTTGCCATTTGTGAAAAAGTTATACAAGATGCCTTTAAAGTTCACCGAGGTCCCTTTAATCATAAGCACATGGTTACTGAATGTTTTGGTTTGTACTCTGAACTGCTGTCTTCCATACTTCACTTTGTTTACAGTTGTTTTAGTTGAAATGTTAACTGTACTTTCCTGGTGTCAGAATGTTTGTTGGAATTTTTACCATCTCAATATATTTACTCCAGAATATTTTATTTTGGGATTATGTAGCAAATGTGGTGCTTTTGAGCATTACTCGTTTTGATGTTAAAAAAAAAGTCATAAAAGTATGTTTATATAATTGTTTCACTGCACGACATAAATCAGTTAAATGCAAAAAAGCTGCATCTGTTACTGTGATTGAGAGTTACTAGTTTCTAATATATTGGGATTTGATGGCTAATACTGATCATGGCATAGCGGTCTATAGGTATTTGTCAGATAAATTTCCTAGAAGAGAGGAAAAAAACCTGTAACGAGCTTATTTTGTCATCTTTCAAATATTAAGCTTTATATTGTAATGTTCATTTTCAAGTGAAATTTCTACACCTATTACATTCATAAAAATGAAGACTTTTAACAGCTGTTTTTTAAATTGGGACCACGTATGTGTTCTTGCTAATAGAAGTATAAAAATAGCTTTGATGTCTGGTGTTAGGGATGAGTGCATTGCACATCCACATAAAAGAAATTGTGATAGACTTGCAGTTCTTTCTTGAAGTTTAGCTGAACTCTGTCTTCCAAACTTGCTTAGCAGAAATTTGCATGCAGCTTTCTTGGGAGAGTAATGGGAAGTGTATTCCGCTATGTTGCATTTTGGTTGGCTTAGTACACTGTTGAGATGTGCAGTTTGCGTTCTGTAGCAAAACGTTGAGCATTTTTACTACAAAAATCCTAAACCAGCTTTTAATCTAAGTCTTGTCTTTTGTGCTCATTGGTAGACGTAGTATTTCCAATGATAATTTATAAAGCAGAGGGAACTACAAAGGTATTTTTCTGTCTTTTATTCTACTTTGAAAACTGTGGCTTCGTTATAGCAGGACGAATTTTAAAAGCTTTGTTGCGAGCGATGCAAAGGTGTCTGCAGAGGCTTTTATAAGCACACGTCAGCTCTGGGGCAGGCAGGTGCAAGGCTGCTCTTGCCGTGCTCGGGGCTGGAGAGCCGATGCTGAGGTGCTCTCACCCAGGCTCGTGGTCCAACAGCAGGCCCGTCAGCGAGTCACAGGCATGGCTGAGCACTGCAGAGTGCTGACTACCAACTTCCTAGCTGCACCTTGCACAAGGAGAGGCAGAGCAAATCGGCCTGCCAAGGACTGTTGACAGACTCCAATTCAAACTTGTGCATTTAGTGCAGAAAGGCTGAGTTTTAAGCACAGCCAGAACCTATAGATCTTTGCCATGACTCTTCGCTTGGCCTGGTACTGCCACTGTGCTTTCTGTAACTTACTCACCACGATGATACCAAGTTCTGCTTTAAATTGTGTGTAAAAGTTTTTAACAGCATTCAGGTACTCTATGCAATATTGACCTTTTAAAAAGTACTTCCTAATGTGGTGATCAGGTCTCTTGTCATCTTCTTCTGTGTTTCACTGAGTTCATCTAGTCGTCATTTTTTCCCAGGCTCACATAATCATCATTTTTCAAGGGAGGTAAGCTAATACTTTGCCCCATGCAGTTTGCAGACAGCTCAAAATGTGTGAGATGTGCCTTTTGCTTGCTTTCTTATTGAGTAGAGATTGAGAGCTCCCTCTTCAGCCTTCCCTGCACCTTAATTCAGCAAGGCAGAGGACTTCAAAACTGGATAATAAAGATGAGCAATGGGAAAAGTGGAAGAGAGAGTTGGTTTTTCAGCAATTTGGAGGTCAGGAAATGCTTCAGTCTGGGCTGTGACTAATTTCACAAGGTTTAGAAACAGAATCTCTCTTCCTCAAACTATGCTTGCTGGAAAGTGTCTGCATATGTCTTCTAATAATACCCAGAAATTCTGAGAAATTTTGTGAGACTGCCAACAAGGTAACAATTGTAACATTTTTAGGGTAAGCTGAAAGTGTAAAGGCAGCCAGACAGATAATTTCTGATATATGCTGTTCCTGACCTGTGCTGCAGCTGGTTACCTGTTAGGGAAAAGGTCCTGTCTACATGTTTTTTTCACACTAATAGAAATAATAACTCTATATAATATAACCACTATATAATATATGAGTAGTGGTTTTTTCCCTGCCATCCTTATATGTCTTACATTTTACAGGCATAAATTTGAGGACAAGGCTATCCAAGCCATGTACTAACTAGCTGATTAGCCCTTGCTTTGTTTTAAAATCTGTAGAGTTTGAAGGTGTGCGTGTGACAGCTCAGTAGCAGAACTCTGGGGAGAACATCCTTGTTAGAGATACTGTGTGCATGATTGACAGAGGGGAAAAATGTTTGGGGGGGAGAATACTGAAAGATATTCTGCTGAAACAAACTGCTTATTTGTGAAATACCTTTAATACATAGTAGAATAGAATATGTGCATATACTAATATATCAAATGCTATGAACTTCAACACTGCATGTTAACTTCTATTTTAACACAGTTAAAGGTAATGCAAAAGCAAAGAATTTAAAGTACCTCCCATAATACAGTTTACATTTGGATGCTATCTCTGTAAGAAGTGAATTCGTGACCAAAAATGTTGAACTTTAAAATTGCTGTAAAAATTGCAGAAAAGCTATCCACAGGAGAAAACTGAAAATAATTATTCGGTGGTTTGTTGGTGGTGGTTTGTATTTTTTTTTCTTGTTAAAAAGAATAAACAAAACCCCAAACGCCTCTGATAGAATAAAATTCTTGCACAGGGAAAGGGGAGTTGTCTTGTAGTATCAGTTTTTATATATTGGAGCAACACTGGTTTGGGCCTTAAATGTACTAATCTTTGCCAGTTGTTACATACATACCCTTATTTCATTTGATGTGTTCAGAAAAACATTCTGGCTTCAGTTCTAATGCAGACAATAATACTCTTCTTCTGGCATATTCTTATTGTCATCTGTCAATACTTGGTACATTCTCTTGCCCTCTTGTCCCAATGGTATTCCCTAGGGAGAAAAAAGACATATTGGCAAGTATGAACAGGTGCATGTAACTTGCTTTTTTTTTTATAGCTGGAGCTCTAGATTAATCATTTTTATTTTCCTCTTATTCTGCATTTGGCTGTGTTTACTATTGACTTGCTTCAAAACCAGAGTGTTTATGTTACTTGTAAGTCACACTGAAATTCCTCAGAAGTCTTAATTGTTAAATAATCTTTTTTTTTGAATGCTTACAGGTTTAAAAAAACGTCTTGTCTAAGAGAAGCCATATTTTGCATCTTTTAGACCCTACAGGTTTATTTGTGCTTAGAGCACCAAAGACCTGAAATTATTAGCAGTTTGGGATTAAGTAATGCACAAGAGTTGATTCACAATGATACTATAATTGACCTGCTACAGGATAGTGAACTGGAATGTAATGAAGTTCTTTATCTCACAGGAGGGATTTTTATCAGGAAGCAACATGGTAATACTAGCTACCAAAACCTGACATGCTTGTTAATTTTGCTAGGATTTTGCTTGTTGCTTAAGAGCAAAGGAACATCAGAGATCTGGAAATTTTGTGGTTTTTATGGTAAAACTTAAAAAAATTACAAAAGGGGTTCAGAAATCATGGATTACAATAAAAAGGGAAGTAGTCAGGCAAAAATAAATGCTGGGGAATTGTAATTTTGCTTTATGTAAACAAGTGTTGTCTTAATAAAAGCTGCTCAAGTGAAGCCATTAGGTGGAAGGAGAAGCTTTGTATCATAAAATGCAAAACACATGCCAAATAGAAAACTCCATTTGATTCTTTTTTTGTTGTATGTGAATAGGTTGTCTGGTCTGTAGAACAGAGTTGGTAAATGTTTTGGTTTGCCAAAGACTAAAGCGAGTGCTTAAATAGGGCAAGATCATTGCAGTGGCTGAAAAGTTTCTTTATATCCATCTTCCTCGGTGAGAATGTTGAGGAAATATTTAACAGAGACCTATTCTATTCATGCGGTGAAATGAGGTTGTTTAAGGAGGCTGAGAAGAGGTCAAACAGAAGGTGCTAGCATAGCAATTGATACTTCTACAAGGAGCTTCCCTTGAAGGGCTAGACAATGTTCATTGAAAAGCTACAAGGAATTTAGAAATGCAGTAGCTGAGCTATTGACTAAATATGCAAATCTCATTAAGATGCTGTTCTGGAGAACAACAGGGTAACAAATATGCTCATCTTGTTAAATTGCTGTTGGAGTTTACAGATGAAAGAGAATTGAGGAGGTGATTCTGGGAAGTGTAAGTGTGCTTTGGTTAGTCTTCCCTACCAATAAAACTGATTGCAACAGTAAATTTTAAGGTGGTTATAAAACAACTAAATTATTATATTTGGTAAACTGTCTATATAGTAAACTAAATTTCTTTAAGCCTCTGAGCAAAATAACAGATAAAAGAGTGTACTATTAAATTAATTATCCTTCCCTAGGTTCCTAGAGAAAATCTGATTGAGGCCATTAAAAAAAAAACTTAAAAAAGCAAAAAACACGCAAGTAATTCTTTACGTAAGTGAATACAGTCTGATTAAAGGAAGAAAATATGCTAGGAACAACTGCTCCAGGTTTGTTACTAGAAAAGACGATTGTTAATTCGTGGGGGAAAAAAAGAAGAGTCTGCTGCTTTGTCTAGTTGTGGATCAGGTCTCCTTACAAAACTGTTATCAAAAGCTCTTTTCTGTACTCTTAGAAATGTAAGTATCTTTTCACTGTGAGCAATCCTACTGAAAGGAGAATTAATGAAACGTTATCACTAGAATTGAGATTTAACACTCAAGCTGTTTATTTCTGCTTAAGTGAAACCAGTGGATTTCTAGTTCTGTGTTTCAACTAGTGCATCTAATTAACATCCTGGAGAAGTGATGTTAAAAATCTAGTATCTGTCACAGTTAAGAGGGTCCATCACTTGCCCTTTCTTAAATGGTCAGGCCTTTAAGTAGTGTAGAGAAGTTCCTGAGTTGACTTAGTAAGAAATAGCTTAGTTTTGTTTTTGTTTTTTTATTTTTTATCATTATTATTAAAGCTTGCTTACAGCCTTGAAAGAACAGGCAAAGCTGCAAACAAAACTTTTATTTGATAATGACTTACAGAGGTCCTCAAACAATTCTAAAGAGCCCAGCTGGATAACTGGGCAACTTCGTGTCAGCTGAAAGATGCTGTTGTCATTTTTATGGTGATATATAGAGAAACTAATTTGAAAACTCTAAGGCATTTCTGAACTTGAAAGCTTTACTAATCTGACTTAATTGGGAAAAGTAAATGAGAGGTATAGGCTTTGATGGTAATGCATATTAAAAGGGACTAACGTGCCTTTTTAAAGTTCTTTTTGCTTGGTGTGCAAAGAGGAAGAGTAGAGAGCCATCTATGGAGAAAAGAAAGTGACAGGAGACCAGGAGAGATCAGCTGCCTCTCAAGGGACCTTGTAAAACGATAAAAGTATAGGACAGCAAACTGAAGATGGTCTGGGCTAAACAGTCTGGAAAAGGGTCTGATAAATGGCCAACGTGTACACAAGCTTAGGAAATAAGCTTCATGAATAGAAGTATGAAAAGCAATGCAGAGGCTAAGTAATCAGACATCTCCTTGCTGATCAGGCTCTGTTGAAGCTATGTTGAAGCCTGGGGCAGCACCAAACTTGGGCTGGTCTTTCTGAAGGTGCTGCTCCCTGGCAATTAAGCCTGCTTTGTGAAGTCAATTAGTGAATCACTGGTTTGGGAACTCTGCAATCAAGAGGCAAAGAGCCTAAATCTGTTTTAGGGGAAGTACTTTGTGGAGAAAGGAGCTGGATTAAGTTTGTGGTTTATTCTTAAAAACAAAACCAACAAAAGCAATTCTTGTTTTATTGGAAGGTTTCTTTGTCTGTAAGCAAAGCGTTTTTTTGGCTTGAAGGCAAAATTGTTCAATTGCTCTAAAGGCACATTAATTCTGGCAAGTCAACTTCACCATAGCAAACGTTTTAAGAATAAAATTTGAAATACTGTGATTTCACAAGCTAAACACTGGGTAGAGCAAGATATTCCGTTTTGATTCAAAAGGCAAATATAGAGATGGGAAGCAGAATTACCTGGGAGTAAAATGACATAGGAAAGATTTATAGTTTAGGAGGAAGGCAAGTGTATGAAAAAGTTTGGTACCACTTCTTACAATGCTTTTCTTACATAAGTCATTAATGTAATTCTGTTTGTCTTATAGCCTGAGAACATGGTGATTAGCAAATGAAATAGAAAGGAAAGATGTAAAAGTCGTTTAGGAAAGAAAAAAAGGAACATTACTTCTTACATAACATATAATTAACCTATGAAATTCACTGCCAACCTATACTATTGAGGTCAAAACCAGAACAGAATTTGAAGAATTATTAGAAATATATTTGCATAATGAGAAAATCCACAATTCTACTGTAGGAATTTTTTTGTAGGTTTAAAAAGAAAGCTCTCTGGGAGTATTGCCAGCTAGTACCTGGTTGTATGCTGGGGTAGAGAATTGCATGATAAACAGGTTGTATAATTATCTGGCATTACTTGAATTTAAGCTTAACGTAAGCTTGACTTCTTTGTATTCCCTTTCGAATACTGTCTACAGAAGGAGCTTGGGGAGCTGAGCCTTAGAGAGCCAAAGTTAGGTGTTGTGTGTAACCACCTCCTTCACAGGGTGCTGGGTCTTGACAGACAATTTTTCTGTTTTTTTGTAGTAACTTGGAGTATGAAAGCAATTGATTGTATCCATTAATTGTTAAGAAAGGCTGGGTGTTTCTTTTTGAATCAGGACTGGGTCGAGTAAGTACTGTCCGTCACAGTGCTTCAGCTGAGTCCTCCTGCAGGCATGTTTTTGAAATGTTTTGTTCATTCTTCTTTGTAGATTAATTAATTCTGATAGATTTGAGGTAGAGTATCACATAAATCCACAGTTCCTTATATTCATGTTTAATGTGATTTTTATTTGGGGAAGAGACGGTATTAGTTTTGTTCTTCAGAATAACTATAATCTCTTGAGCGATAAAACCTTGTTAATTCTCATGCAGCTAATCCTCAAATAACAATTCACTTAAACAGAGACTGACTTCACAACAAAAATAACTGCTTAAGTGCAATGATTGTGACTTATTCTGTTTTGGCCTGTAAAATGTACCTAAAACCCAAATGTGTAGATAACTGGAAATTGCTTAGGAACTTTTCATTGTTATCAAAAAGTCCCAATCTCCCAACTGAAAACAAAAAGGGAAAATATTTTTAAAAGCACTGAAGCTAGGAGTTCTAGAAGACTCAGCAATGAGGTTTGGAAGAGGAAAACTACAGCCAAGAATGAAAAAGAAACACAAAAACCACTCATGTTTAATGACTACACAGAGTTATTAGAATTGTCAATAGAGGCAAAGAGAATTCAGTAAATATTTCTGTTCTGTGCTTGGGAAAAAGGCAGATATGATGTTCACATCATGGGATGTATGGTAACACACTCTCTGTTCTCATAGTAATCAAGAAAGCTAAACAGTAGTTATACTTAAGTTTGATATTTTTAAGTCAGAGCCCTGAATAGCATACATCCATGAGCTCAGGCCATAGAATTGTTGTTTATCATTCATACAGATATATTTTTTATAGTTCTTGGAAAACAGAAAAAGTTCCAGAGGATTTGAAAACCACTCTGGAACTGCTTTCTGAAAAGTAAACTTAATCCTCTCAGTCTGCCATTAGGCTCAAGTGAAATAATAAAATTATTGAGATGATAAATTTCATAAATGTAAAGGATAGTAATTAATGATATGGTGAATTAATGGTTTTGGAAAATAAGTTTTATCATGTTAACTTTAATATTCTTGATGTAGTTGAGAGTTTGTATAGTAAAATAGAGTTAAAATTAATACAGCTGTGTAACACAATTGGCTTTAAGCTTGTACAGTATCTTTTTTTAGTCAAGTAGAATGACACAATGTCAATACAGTGCTTATGAAGTGTATAGCAACTACTTGATAAGTTTCATGTAATTGTAAATGTTTCAGTGATCTTGCCTTGGAATCAGATTTTGGTCTTGTTTTATTTAGTTTTTGCTAGTGATGTAGGGCTCTGGCAGGGGAGTCTCTAAGGCCAGAGCAGCTGGAGTCCATTTTCCCATGGGAAGGGACATCCCACCTGCATAACAAACCAGACAGTGAAAATAGTAAACTGGAGGGAAGAATAATATTTGCTAAATGCACAGGCTGGGGAATGAGTGCAGCTTTGAGTCAGGACAACTCTGCACATCAGCACGTACATCTGTCCTTACCTTTCTGAGGCTGACAGCTGCTCCTCTCTTCTCTTCCCGCTATCTGGGAATGAAGGGTGTTCTCCTGACTGCACAGTCTTATGAAAAGCCAATTCCCTCTGGAAAGTCAATTTAAATGAATGAAGCCTGTCCTCCTCTTCATTCCTCCATCGCAGCATTGTAGGTGACTGTTTGGGCCTCCAGTTTCTTTTTAGAGCCTAAATCAGGCTTGTTTTTTCCCAAGCCTTGACTGTTGCCTCTTTCAGCCAGTATGAAATCCTCTCACAAAAAATACTCTTGAAATAGACGCATGTGAGATTTTCCTTGCAGTTGCTGTGGTCAAAAAGGGTGTCTCACTTTCCTTGCAGTGGCCATCGTTCTCTATCCCCAGAGGTGGAGATTCACACTGCTTCATTTCAGCTGCTGGTAGCAAATCTTTTTGGTACCTCTGTGGTGTTTTTTTGTAATTTCCATTGCTCTGGTTTGCACATTATCAATTACAGTGTTATTCTTTATTAGCTCTCTTGTATTGTTATTGTTATTAATAGTTATTCTGATTCATGTACAGAAGAAAGATGATAGAGTGAAACGGGTGTGTTAAAGATAACTCAAAATCTTCTTCCCATCTGTTTCCTGTGCTGCTTGAATTACGACCATTTTCCTATCTCAGCTTTGCTTTTCTTTGGCCCCTTTCCTCCCTTGAAATTTCCTCACAGGCTGTTAGTAACTTAATAGGAAACTGTGGTGTGCATTTGGTAGTATGAGCTTCAAGTGCTGGGTTTATGAGATATCTTTCCCCATCTGATCTTTTCATCTGCACTGTCTGCGCAATAATGTGGTCTATCTCCTTTGCCTTTTCAGACCTGTAAATGTAAGGGTACAGTAGATTCTCCCTTCTCTATTGTGCCCCTTCCCTGAAGACCTCATGTACCCTGGTTTTCCTGAGCTTTTACTGTGATGGTTATTTTGTTGTAACTACAGTAGCTCAAGTCGCGCTAGTTCTGAGTAATGTCCTTTTTTCTTTGCTTCTTTTTTTTTTCCCTTCAGTCTTTCCCATCTTCCTTGCCTCAGAAATTGCCCGAGAACTGCTTATCAATTCAAACTGAATTTTGTCACGGCTTTCTTTCATTTTTTAATACTATGGATTTGCTTTTCTTGGTTTTATTTTTTGGTTGGGTAATGCAAAAATTACAGCTTGTTCTAATTCCTGCTATTCAGATTATAGTTTCGCTTTGTATAGGTGCAGATTCATGCAATCATTGTTGATAAATTTCTTTGGGAGATGGTGATTTTATATTGCCACCTTTTTTTTTGTTTGGGGGCAGTAGGGTCTTTGCAAGAACTATATCAGACATGAAGCGTTGGTCAGCAAGCTTTCTGCCAAGTTGGATGATGCCTAATCAAAGCTTCCACATTGCTTTTTCAGTTTCTTTGAAGTTGCAATCTATTCTGGCATTAGACTCACTCTGCACAAGGAATAAGCTGTGTTTGGTATTTTGACAGGCGTGCTTTGGAGACAGTTGTTAAACATGTCTCGGTCTGTATTGCTCTGATCTTCTGTCAAAGGGGAGCAATGTATGAGTTAGAAAGCTGGTATAGGTTCTGAGCTGAATGACTGACTGGTGATGAGCACCAGTTTCTCAGGATGCTCCTCTTTCCTGCAGCCTGGGGTAGGCGAGGTGTTTGCTTTTTTTCTTTAAAGGCTTTGTCATAACAGTCATTCTGATGTGATCTCAAGCCCCAAGTTTGTCTTACTCGTGGTTTGTGGTAGCTTGATTTGAAGCAGTGCTCTCACATGCCAACTCCCAGCTCTACAATGTTGCTCAGTGCAAGTCTCACAGTTTCTGTGTTTTAGAGACAAACTCTATTGCTAGGAGTTTCATCTGTCAGGCGTGTTTTCTGCTGAAGACTGTTGTTACCAGAACACCTGTTTTTGTAATGGGTGAGTTATATGAAGGCACATGACTAAATTATGCATTAGAAATATCCCATTTTGTGGGGTGTTGAGAGCTGGTAACAACAGCTAATGAATCAAGTGAGGTTGGAAGAAGGATTTGAATAGTGTTTAGTGTAAAGAATTTCTAAGTATTTGAGTCATTTTTAACAAACAAAAATTTAAGGTATTAATAAATCTTAAGTTATTAAAATTACTTAAGTAAATTAACAAATACTTTCCTGGTGATACTGACTTGAAATTGAATATAGGCTAAGCTCAGAATGCTGTTTTTTCAGGTCATTCATTAAAGAAAAGTTAACACGCATATGGTGGGTTACCCACATCTGGAAATCTCCAGAGAAAGGCTGAAAATAAAATAAGTGGGGTTCTCACGCAGGTACACATAACGGGTGTTGGCACAGCATCTTGCTCAGGTCCTTTCCTCTGTTGCTCAAACAAACGGATTATGCAGCAGTGGCTCCTTCTGGCTTCAAAATGTGTAAGTCAGAGAGAGGGGTAGGTGGTTGTTCAATTTAGTGTCGTTACTATAATTGTAGTTGTTCTTTGTGACTCAGCAGATTTTTTTTTCTGAGGCATTATCATTTTCTTTGTGCTCTGCCACAGTGCTATGCACAGCGTTACCGGACTGTGTTATCTCAGCTGCTGTGAATTGATCATCTACCAGCCAGTGCCAACCTAATAAGCTTCTTCTCTATTTCTAGTTGAAACCTGCTTTCTCTGTTAAATTTTGTCAAATGAGTCATACTTGCTTTTATTTGAAATGACTGTATTATCAACTAATGGTGATGTTGCAGATTTGGCAGGCAAAGTGGGAATTATTTTGAATATTGTCAAATTATACGCTAAGAATCCGTGATTGAAATATATGGGCTTTATTTGCATCTTGAATTATGGTTTCTCGTTATACATCATTATTTTGCAGAAGAGATGACACTAATATATATGTATCTTATTAGCCAAGTACTGACAGAGGCAGGTCTTCTTTCATTTTAGGAATCTGGGTAAAAATGGCTTATCTAACAGTAGTATTCTATTGGATAAATGCCCACCTCCACGACCACCACCTCCACCATACCCTCCCTTGCCAAAGGACAAGCTGAATCCACCTACACCTAGTATTTATGTAAGTAGAAGTAAGAAGTAAGCTGTTGACCGCTTTTTGTACTTGTTTGGATATCTGAATTACATAATGTAATTATTTTAAAGATGCAGTATTCACAGCTGAATTCTAATTACAGTACTCTCCAAACTAGTATATAAGCAGGGAAAATGGTAACCCTAAAGAAAATTCGGAGGCTTAGTTTGACTCTTAAATTATTTGTAAATTAAGAATTTCAGTAAATGAGGAAAAACAGCTTCAGAATTTTTTTTGTTGATTTTTTTTTAAAAAGCTCAAAATATTGGCAGAATAGGCCAAACAGTTCATTAGATGTAATGTACAGTATTTCAAATATGTATGTACATTATTTGCAAGTGACACTTTAGCTATAAATGAAACTAATTAAACTAAGCTATTCTAACAGTCTGCTTCAAAATATAGTCAATCAAAAAATGAATAAAATTTACAGTGATGGTAAGAACAAAATGTAAATAGGAAAAGTCAGGCTTTAGTTACATAGTATTTTCTTATAGAACCATTAAAACCTCTGTTCTGAAAATATAGTTTCATAATAGCTTAAGAGTTTGAGCTAGCTTCCTTAGTAATAGAAGAATAATTTATAGGATGTCCACTTCCTTGATAACAGAAGAATAAATTCTAGTATGTTCATACAGCTGGTGTGAAAACCTCAAGTTAGCTTTACTCAGCCCAACTTGGGAACCAGAAGCAGTTGGCACTTTGGTGTGATATTACACAAGCAGACTACCCAAGAGCTAGATGAAGTTGAGAGCAATAGAGCTTCCAACTGTTATCCAAGTGTTGCATCTAAATTAATCTACCTTGTTAAAAGTCTGTCACAGCTTTGTTGAATCTGTACAAAGCTGGTAGGTCACCATGTTGCAGCACACATGGGTCCCAATATTTGGGAACTCTGTGTTGTGTTTTTGTTTATTGAAAGAATGTCTCTGGCACTTTAAGAGACTCACAACAATTAAAAAAAAAAAAAAAAGAGAGAAAAAAAGAAGGAAAAAAAAAGATGGGGAAGACTACAGCATAAAATTGAGGTCATAGGTGCACAAAAGCATAAGAAAATCCAATCAGCCTTTCTGGTTAACATGAGATATACTTTGAGAGTAGTCTTTTTAATTATACTGTTTCTTGTATACATTATCTGTAGAATTAGCTTTTTGACTTCTGTAAAGAAAGCTAGTATATTATCTTGCTCTTCAGAGAATTCTGTAGATTTAGAAGAATGTACAAAGCTACTGTCAGATAAAGAAATAAACTGCAGGAAACCTGAGTTGCAAGAGCCGAAACAACCTGGGAGTTATTCAGGCCAAGAAATAAATTGCAGTAACAAATTAATTTCAGGAGTGAACGTAGCTTTTAACATGGAAGGGGTTGTATAATGTGGCCATTCGTTCCCCACAGTGCAAGGAAATGGAGAACATTCCTGTCTTCTTTCCATTGTTTCTCTTCTTTTATTATTCTTTTTTTTACTTTACAAATAGCAAGTCTTAAGTTCAGCTGACATTTAATATTCCATTATAATTTTACAGTTGGAAAATAAACGAGATGCTTTCTTTCCACCTTTACATCAATTTTGTACAAATCCAAACAACCCTGTTACTGTAATACGTGGCCTTGCTGGAGCGCTTAAATTAGGTGGGTTTACTTTCAATGTTTTTTTTTTTTACTTTGAAAAAATTGTATATGTTCTATAAAAAGAAGCCTCTCAGTTCTTAAAAGTGAATATTTTATATCTGTAATATTGTATTTTGTATTCTAAGTAATTAGGGTAATGTGTCATTTCTCAGTTTGCTACAGTTTCTAATCTTAACATCTCAAAAAGCCTCCTAAAGTCCAGCAGATTTTGTTGAGCGCAGAGAGGAGCTGAGCTGTAGCATGGAAGCTTACGGATAGACTTTTTTTCTATGAAAACTGGCTACATGTCTTTGTGCTTAGTTTTAATGATCTGTAATCTGACTGTGTACGTTTTAAACTGTAGATAGAAATTGCTGGTAGGAAATGCATTGTATGATGGAAGCGCATTCATATAACAGTAGTCTGAAAAATACTTTATTGGTAATAGGTTTAAACATTGTTTGCAGATTTGTTTACACAAATCACGTAAAATGTTTCTTGGAATATAGTCCATATGGTAACTGCCAAGTTTTTTCTAAGCTTCTACTGTTGGGTGCAGAAAAGCTTTTTGAGTGTTAATCATGTGTTAATTTTTAACCTACAGGTGGGCTGTGTTATGAAGGCTAAGGGGAAAAAATGCTTTAGTTTAAACCTTTAGATAACTTTAGTATTAATGTTTTCTTTTCTTGAAACTTTATTGTATTTTAAGTGTCATTTATGATTTTTTTTCCTATTTATTAGACCTAGGACTCTTCTCTACTAAGACATTGGTAGAAGCAAATAATGAACACATAGTAGAAGTGAGGACACAACTACTGCAGCCAGCAGATGAAAACTGGGACCCCACTGGAACAAAGAAAATCTGGCGTTGTGAAAGCAGTAGATCTCATACAACAATTGCTAAGTATGCACAGTACCAAGCCTCCTCGTTCCAGGAGTCTTTAAGGGTGAGTTCATTGTTTTAAATAATTTACAAACTGTATACTACCTCTGGAACCAATTAGTAATGGCTATTGAAAATAAATGGAAGCTGTTAAGGAAAAGGGGACATTTCCATTGGCATGAAGAGCACAGGTAAATTTACAGAATATGTTTTGAATAGAGGGGCAAATAGTATATAGGGTGTTTCCCACAAATGCTTAATGTAAAACTTAATTTTCTTAATGTAAAGCTGGCTATTATGTGCTTTCAAAGCTTGTTAGCTCAAGCTTTCATATAATAATGTCAAAATTCATATTAAAATATTTAGAACTTTAAATGCACTTTTTTTTAACTTGTATTGCTTCTAATTTCACATACTCTTTGAAATCAAATTTCTTTGTTCTTCATAGTATCCCAAGTTAATTTGATGTGGCTTATTGAAGTTTACACTTGGACTTGTCTTTCAGCACAACAGTTTAAAAAATTTTGCAGAAAAGTGGCTGATGCTTTCCCTATTAGTTATTGTTGGGTTCTGAACACGGCAGTTTCTATTTAGTTTAGAAGTTGTTAGGCATTATGTGACAGAGTGAAATGTTTGAATTTATTTTTTATATGTTTTTTTTTTTTTTTTTGTTTTTTTTTTTTTGTTTGTATTTTTTTTTTATATTTTTGCTGAAGTAGTGAGCACATCCTTGGAATTAGCTATGGGCTCTCCTCAGAGACTTATGTTATCTGCTGTTATAAAAAGATTAGGCTAAGGTGGAACTAAAACAAAAAGATATTCTTGATCAGTTGTTAATTAGAAAATAGGGAAAACATCAACATGGGAAATCGACTATTGCAGTTTTCACTGCATTTACACAGAAACAGCAATGGTTTCAGTAAGAAAGGAAAGAAATTCTAAATTTAAACTTTGCATTAGAGGAAAGGATTAGAAACAAAGAAATTAATTGGTAGTTGAAGAATAGAGAACGAAGGAGGTCAAAATGTTTTGAGTGAGACTGATACAGGTTGAGGAAAAGAAACAGGAATACTGTTGGGAAGTGGGAAGCACTGAATTCATCAAGAACTTGGGACATAAATGTGATTTTTCTTCCTCTGCAATGGTAATAAATTTAAGTAAGATACTGATGTTTTCTGGTGCCCCTTCAACAGTTGCACCAGCATTACATTCTTGTACGTCATTCCCGAGGGGCTAGAGAACATTCCATATATAATGTTCCAGTGAAGTACATGTTCAATAGTGTACATAACTGATCCCGTAGCAGCTTGTCAGCAGGAAAGCCTCAGCTTTGGTTTTGCACCAAGAAGTGAACTGTGGTATTTTCTGATTATTATTTTTTCTCTGTTACAAATTGGTGGTAAAAATGTAATATACAAAATAATTTTCAGAATGATGATTTTCATTTTCCCCTTGGAAATCCAAAAGACATTGTTTTAAGTGTGTTTCCTTTACCTAACACTGCTTTGACCTGTCCTTAGGTGACTTTTCACAGTGTTCAAATGAAAGTTTTGTTGTTTCCTTATACAGGCACAATCCTTTCAGTTTGCGCTACATGATCTTTTTTTTTATGCCTCTAACAACTATTATATTGCTTTTCTAACATGTATTGCAGTATTTGATAAATCCATCATCACTAGGTTCCTTTTTGTTTCTCTTTGTCCTTCCTTCAAAGGATGAATAAGACTTTCTCAGGTACATAGGGCACTTTGAGATTTAACAACAATCCCATTCAAAGCCAGAGATCTTTGGATAGCCTCCAGGCAGTTCTTTCCTTCTTTTTGTCTTGTTCTTTTTCCTTCTATGTCCATATACTTGCCCAAAAAGAAGTCTTTAGAATAGGCTTTTGAGCCTGCTCCACTAAAAAGATCAAATTACATCATTTAGTATCAGTTAGATTTTTTCCACTAGTCATGGTCCTAGCTACTGCAGTGCTAAAATAGCATATGGCTATGAAAAATTCAAAAGATTTTATATAATGGATTTTATAAAATTAATTTTATAAATATTAGTCATCCTAGTTTCATATCAGGAGACCTGCTTGACTTTGAAGGAAGGTAAATGTTCTAGTCTAAAAAAGTTAACAGTATTCCTTAAGGCTGGAGACTGGATTCCAGTTCACTTGCATAATAAAGCAAACCAACATACTAATTTTCAACTGTAATGTAGGCTAGCAGAAATATTTACAGTTTAGACATTTTCTGTTGTCCTGGCCTGAACTTCACTGAATTTGTAGTCGTGAAGAATTTTTTGCAGTGACTTTTGACTAGTAACTATTTTTTTTTAAAATTTTCATAATAGTAATATTCGCATAAAATCTTAGATACAGATATTTTAAAGATTGTACCAGCATTTTGAAACAAATGTGCTTATGTCTGTGAACATGTTAACATTATATACCTATATATTTTATATATTTGTGAGTGTGTGTATATATATATAAAGAAACATTTCCACAATTGCATTTTATAGGAGGAAAATGAGAAGAAGAGTCACCACAAGGACCACTCAGACAATGAATCCACATCTTCTGATAAGTAAGTGTGGTATAACTGTGATAATTCTGTAGTTGGTTTTATGTGGTTTTTTTACCTCATTCCCATTTTCACAATCACCTGTTACATTTTTGTATTTGCAGCTCTGGGAGGAGGAGAAGAGGACCTTTTAAAACAATCAAGTTTGGGACCAACATTGACCTGTCAGATGACAAAAAGTAAGTTGATTACAGTTTCTCCTGCTCACAGTGGTATTCTATGGTATCATACTCCTACTGGAAAACCAATGCAATCTTCTCAGGTATCAGTCACTCTGTTGATAAACCCAATTGCAGTGACATACCCCATTTCCTCAATTAAATTGTTACCTTTGGTCTTTTAACTGTTGTTAAGTGTCCTTCTCACCTTAAAATATCTTTTCAAGCTTTTCTTTCTAGGATCTTTATTTTTTCCAGAAATGAACTTAAAAATCCATTAGAAACTGTCCTCCTCCTAATACATTGACTTTGTTTCATTCTGAGACTTCAAGTTGTTTGCATGCATCTTAAATTACTTCTGACAATACCAAGTTTTCAGTCTTTGCACAGAAGCTGTAAGATTGAAGGATTTTTCTTTTTTATTTTTCTGGATTTTTGTTACTTGGGGTTGTTAGCTTTTGTTCCTGCTGTCATCATTTCTGTTACCACTTTTTCATAGCTATTGCTTCTCTATCTAGGAGCAGGGCTTAAAATATGTAGTAAAATACCAGACCAATGCTTCCCTGTGGATAAGATGTGATACTTCTGCCAGAACCTAAAAAAAAAAAAAAAAAAAAAAAAAAGGAAATAAGTTGTGTATTGTTTGTATTGTTTAGACTCCATATCTTTCTGTGAGTAGATGAAGGTAGCTCAGAAAAACATCAGAAAGTACTAGAAATACTCTGAAAGCATATTTTTGTGTGTGTGTGTCAGGTAATAATTTTTTATTTGGTTCCATCTCTAGTTAGCATGTATTTCCATAAAAAGATCCAGCATGTCAAGGCTGTTAGTTCCACTACCTGCTGTACAAAAATCCTGATCTGCTTCAGTCACTAGAGCACAAGAAAAGGTTATGGTGTTTGAAACTGGGGAATAAGGCCAGCTTAAGATGCTGGGGTCTTTTGGGGCATAGTCACTGAAAGATCAACGTGTGTGCATTTGTATGTGATTAGAGATTGTTTATAAAGTTTTTAATATTGATGCTATTTTTTTTCTAAAGAAATTTCCATCTGTAGATGCAAAATTGTTGCTAATAAACTAGCACCCAGAGAAAACCACAGGGAGAGAAACTTTAAATAGTCTTGTAGCATCCCGGATAGATGCCTGATCTTCTTATCTGCGGTCTCAGCTTTTGCTCAAAACTATCTTTGCCCTCAACTAGCCTGTCAGAATTGTGATTATATTTGGATATAGTTTAAAATTAAAAGAGTAACACAGATACTTGGGTGACATTACAGAGCTCCATACTTAAGTTCTGGGATTTTTGTGTTCAAGATCTGTGTTTTTCTAAATGCAAGTATTCAGTTCCATAGCACATGCATACAGTTAATTGCTGTGGCCAAGAATGAAGTTGTGTGCACAGGCTAGGGTATGTTTAGACACTCTTCTTGACATATGTTGTAGCACAATATTGTTTCACTCCTGAAAGCATGGTTAACAGTTTCTTCACTGGCTTAAGAGTGTGAGGAGAGCACAGCTCCGTTTTCACTTGGAAAAGATGTACACTGAGGTGTAAATTGCAAGCAGAGTTTTCTGGCAGTATAGCAGCAGACTGGCTAACTGCAAGGATGAGTCTGATCACCCTGGATTTTAGCTCACTCTTAAATTAAATTGTCATTTAAATTTATGTAACTGTCAAGTAAGGGGTATTGCATTGCTTCAACTTCCCTCTTAAGAAATGCTAAATTACATAGAAGCAGATTGTCTGTTCTTTTATCTCCTGTGCTAACAATGTTTTGAAAATGTTTATATTTCTCAAACTCCTCTAAGAGTCTTAAGGATTCACAGTTTGTCGATTTGCTATTTTGCTGCAGGTGGAAGTTGCAACTCCATGAACTGACAAAACTTCCTGCTTTTGTACGTGTGGTATCAGCAGGAAATCTTCTAAGCCATGTTGGTCATACCATCCTGGGCATGAACACAGTGCAGTTGTACATGAAGGTTCCAGGAAGTAGAACACCAGGTGAGTATAATCTCTTTGCATGAAAAAAAATCAGGTTCTACTGCTGTGGTATTGATTTAACCGCACTGCAGATTTTCCATATCTTGCAGCATGCCTAAACATGATAAAATTGTACATATTCAGTATTTTTTTTTTAAATTTCTTGTTTAACTGAACTCTGCATGTACAAAGTACTGAATTACCTTATGGTGGAAATGTCTGGATTTCTGCAGTGGTAGGTAATTACCATACTAACCTCTTGCATGCAATACTGGATTCTTTAAGGGCAAAAAGATGGTGGGTTTATATATTTGGACAGTATTTGTATTTTGCATGACTTGAAAGTTTTTACAGGCTTCCAAAGTAGGTCTTGAGCAATCACAGAAATCAGTATATTTTTACTTTTTAGATTCTTTATTGTGTAAGGATAGGATTCAACCCTCTGTAATGAATAGTGCTGTGTTAGAGCACTGGACTGAGACTTGAGGGATCTGGACTAAATTTCAGGGTCTGTTTTTTTCTGAAGTACAAGTTTAGATAATTCCATTAGGGATTATGGCTCAGTTTTCCAGCTGTCAAAAGAAGATAAAATACTGGCATTTCTACATTGATCTTGAAAGCTCTTTGGGACAGCTTTTATTACTACTTGTCTATTCAGTGCCTGAAGTCATGAAGTTTTGCTCCTGACTGGGACTGTCAAGAGCTATCATAAAACACAAAATATAAGGCTTAGCATGCTGAAGCATTCATTTCTACAAAAAAGGGAACTGCTGAAGTACTGGTCAGATTTGCATGATTGGGAGTTCCAGCTTTTCATTTTCCACAAACTAAAAAAAGCCGAATTCTCTAGTCACTGGTAGCTTAATTGCATTTTTAACACTGTGAAGGCCCCTAAGCAGTGTGTATAAGTGTCATATAAAAATGTGTACAAATACTTAAACTATGATGTAGGGTTTTTTAGTAATTATTACTTTGTATTTTCATAGCATTATTTTGATAGGTCAGCCTTACATTAAGTGTGTTTATTTTTTCTCTTAAATTTCAGGTCATCAAGAGAATAACAACTTTTGTTCCGTAAATATAAATATTGGTCCAGGTGACTGTGAATGGTTTGTTGTCCCTGAAAGCTATTGGGGTGTCATGAATGACTTCTGTGAAAAGTAAGCTGGGCATGCTGTTTTTCTCTATTTGTATCAAGTTCTCTGTGACTTTCTCAGACCTAAGGGGGGAAATTACTGAGGATGTTGTAAGAGGACATTATTTTTTTCAGTTTTCCATGTAGTTAGAAAAGTCTTTCAAAAAAAGTCAAAATGCAAAATATAGAATTTATACAAAATACTACATTTGTACAGTGTACAGAAAGTTGGATTGTCTGCAATAGCTTTTCTCTCAAAAATTAACATTAGGTCCATTATTTGGTTTTTTCCGAACACAGGAATGAAGGAAATACAAGCAAGAGATTGGTAGTAGCAAATGCTGCTCTAGGTTCAAGATTCAAAATACTACATTAAAGGGGATCAGAAGTTTAGTGTAAGCATAGACTGTCTTCTACCAATGTGTATTATGTGGCATCAGTCCAGTTTTCATAGCAGTAACGTTTCCACATCAGAAAATCCATCGTAGCCTTGCTGTTTATCTAGGCCGCTCTATCATGCGTATTAAAGCTGACCTCAACTATTACCAAATGGTGATGCTTTTATAATGGTGTCATGGCGTTCCAGAGCTATTGCAGTGGACTGATGGAACAAAGTTGGGGGTGAAGGACTGGGGTTTTGTTTTGTTGGTTTTTAGGAGTGATGAAGTGAAGTATTTTTCTGGTGATGTATGCTGTTAATCTTTATTATGATTAATATACGTGTTGTACACAAGCAAGTACAGAATCGTTGGTATTTTGGCATGGTTTCTTGCTGCATCTAGAGGGAGAGCTTAGTTTACTCAGACCCCAGGAGGTGTCATGGCATGGTTTGCGTACACTTGCATATTTGCAGCTTGATGGAAAAGTTGAGGTGCACTGACCATACTCAGCCAGCTCTAGGATTGCTATGCTGAGCCTTGAGTGAATGCTTTAAAAACAAACAAAATACACACACATGCACACACAACCACACCACCACACTACACCACCACCACCCTACTACCCCAGCCCACCCCCAAAAAGAGGAGAAGCAATTGTGTCTCCTAATAGTGCTAGTGTTCAAGCGGTAGCCTCTGAAGCTGATCTTACAGGAGAGGTTTTTTTCTTCTTATCTTGTCCAGTTAAAACCGGACTAAGCTCTTGACTTTTCTTAAGAACTTTTCCAGAGCTCTGCAAATTCATCTTAGGGTCTCTATATTCCATATTTTCTGGCTGTCTGCTGACAACTGTTCATATTTCATCCACCTTTACAAAGATTAGCCATCTCAAAATTCTAATTCCACTCATGAAATTGCAGTGTCTCTGATGACAATATGCCTTTTACCCCCATGACACTGTCCTCCTGAGGGTGACAGAGAAACTAAGATCTTGGTAACTTCACAAAATGTCTGGAGTGCCTGATGGAGGTGCTTAAGTGTCCTTGAAAACAATTAATTGCGAATGATCTGTCATGGTGCAGTATAAAATTGGGTTAAGGATGGCAGAGAAGTATGTATTTTGCATAACCGTAGGGAAAGAGTTTGTGCTTAGGAAATCCATACTGAGGTGTTTTTTCATGCTTCTCATGAGGGTTGATATTTCTTGGCTGAATAGAGCATGGACCTGCGGATGACGGTTGAGATGGTGCCAACAGGTTGCTTGTTGGACAAGCTTCACGTGCATAAGCTGCCAGCACAAATACACGGTTGGCATTGTGCAAAACAGAAAGCATTCTTAAGAGCTGGTACAGTCTGTATATAAAATCAATCAGTGGTTAAAAAGGCAGCATTTGGCACCATTGTCACACTTCATCTAACCAAGCATTAATCTCTGCCCCAGCATTAATAAAATACTGGGAAATTTAAAAGTAAATAGAACATAACTGGGAGCTATAAACTGACTTCACATGGGAAGCCAGATGGTTAAGTGTTTTAATGTGTTGCATGTGAACTGTGGAATTAGGATTAGGAGTTTTATAGATTAAACTTTCCATTTGACTAGTCCTCCTGGGTCAATGATTAGATGCAGAAAGCATTTATCGTGGTGATCAGTTTTTACAGGCAATTTCATTGAAGTATGAGCCATTAATATGTCTGCGGATAAATGCTAAAGACTTTTTTTTCCTATTGTTTCAGGAATAATATGAATTTCCTAATGGGATCTTGGTGGCCAAACTTGGAAGATTTGTATGAAGCCAATGTCCCGGTTTATCGGTTTATTCAAAGACCAGGGGATTTGGTGTGGATAAATGCTGGCACTGTTCATTGGGTTCAGGCTATCGGCTGGTGCAACAACATTGCATGGAATGTTGGCCCTCTTACAGGTATGGTTGAATAGTGCCTGTGCAGAACTACATAATTAGGTAATGTTATACTACATTTGCACAGAAACTGCCTTTTCTTACTAATTTACCATGCTTTACTAGATTTACTGTATCTTAAAACGGTATGTGCTGAAGCTTTAAGTAATTCCATTGGTAAGAGGAAGAGAAAGCAGCAAGAATGCAGCCTTTGCACTTGTTCATTTAATGGACTTGTAAAAATTACAATTATGTAGCAAACACTAGTAGAATAAATTGTTTAGATTAATTCATACACTCCGTCTTGCAGACAGGCCATTTCTTAACTTTTTCTCCCAAAATTTGTTCTAGCCAGCAGACTGCTCTATAGCTTGTGTATGATTTAAGGACTTGTCCAATCTAACTTTCTCAGGACAACAGATACCTAATTATTCTTTAGTGAAAGCATCAGGAAATGCGAACAGTTGTGTAAAATTTTGTTCATAAAGGAATATTAAGTTTTTCAGACCTATTGCTCTAAAAGTCTTTAATTTTGGGTCATAGCCTTGGGAAGTTTTTAAATGTGAGAATGGAAGGAAATTTCATAGCTAAAGTGAGATTGTCATGCATTGGAAGAGAACGTACTTCCAAAAAACTCCAATTTTCTTAAAAAGTTGAAGGTCCATCTTTGTTTCATTATGGTGCAATAAATAGTATATCTCCAGGATTTTGTGACTGACTGATACAGAGCTCACATGTTCAGTCACAGTAAATTCTGTAAAACACTTTTTTAAAAAGGGCAGGGTGAGTAGGCTGCTTAATGAAAAAGTCTGACTCATTGCAACAAATCTCTTGAGATGCAGTTTTCCTTTTCAAGACAAATTATATACCATAGCATTGTAAAATTATGACAGAGTGACTAGAGTGAGATGCAGATTTTTCAAATTTAGTATTTTTTTTATCAGAGATATTTGAAGATTATTTTTTTTAAGTAACCTTTTTGAAAAATTGTTCTCTGTTCACCATAGAAATTGAACACTTGTCAGTAACTCATTTTCACAGACAGTTGTTGCTGCTGTGGTATTGTGTGTTCTTTTAGCATCATTAATGCACTTTTAAAAAGAAATTTTATAGAATTCAAGTGTAGTTGGAATGAAGTTCCAATGTAGTTGGAACTTCATTGCAAATGAAGTTTAATCTAGCCCTAAAATGTATACATTTCTATTATAATCAAATTATTTTGGCTCCAGTTGATTTCTTAACTGACTGCTCCTGTAATTTTGGTTTTTTATAGCTTGTCAATATAAATTGGCGGTGGAACGGTACGAGTGGAATAAACTGCAGAGCGTAAAGTCCATAGTACCCATGGTTCATCTTTCATGGAATATGGCTCGAAATATCAAGGTCTCGGATCCAAAGCTTTTTGAAATGATAAAGTAAGTTTTACTTATTTGAACATTTATTGTACCTATTTCCTCTTCAAGCATAAACCAATAGGTGGTTTGTAAGTAATCCTTTGTAAGACTTTTCCATTCCTGACAATCAAGCCAAAATTATTTTATATTCTGTTTTTCAAATAATCCATTTATAAATACAATTACTTTGATGTTATTGTGACATAGCTTTAGAATGATCAAATTAACTTCTTTTTTTAAATATGCCATAGACTTAATACAGCAGTTTACAGAAGCAGTTGACTTAGATGACAAAAGCTGTTCAGAGTACATACCATAAGAAATAACAAAATTAGGTCATCAACCCAAATATTAGAATTAGAATGTTTATTCATTTTTACACCAAAGTTAAACTTAATTTGACATTCTAGAACCTCTAGTTAGTGCTCACATACTGTCATTTGGAGATCCAGTATAAATGTTTTAAATAAAGGAAAGTAGGAGTTTGAAAGCCACCTTCTCTTTGATCTTTCTTGTGAACAATGAATTAACTGATGTGTAAAAAGATAATTGAGCTTAGTGACATTTCTCATACGCATATTCCAAAATGCAGGAATATTCCAGGCTTGAAGCATCCTTGGTAATTGTTTGTGGTTTGTTTTTTTTTTTTTGAAAAGTGCAACTTCAAGCAAATATAAATCATATTGCAGCATTGTTATAGCTAGGTTAAGGAACGAATGGACATTTCAGAGTATATTGTGGGTTTGTCCTAAAGGAAGTGAGGGAATTAATTCCAAAGCATAATGGAGATACTATAGTAGCAGCACTTGTCTGTTTTCCTTAAGCCTACCAAAGGAGCTTCTAGCTTGAGCACTTCTTAGTCTTGTTAACATGCTGGATCCACAAGCATTGAATCCTTTTATAATTTGCCTTGAAATGGACCTTTACAAAAATGGGTGGATTAACCTGCAACTAAAGCACAAAGGAAAATAAGTTCTTCTTTTCCCCCCTAGTAGGATTTATTGATGACACCTGAGTGAGACACCTTTTCACAGTAGGAATTTAATTAAGGCTTGAACATCTGTTATAGAATGGTGGAATTGGTGAACTGGTAACTTCGTAAGGATCAAGAATATTGGAAGTTGAAGACAGGGAGGTTTCTAGTCACTGTAAATCTAGGTTTTGGAATTGCATTTATGCGTGAATACTCTCTTAAAATGTAGTAACTAATACCTAGGGTAAAGAAAATCTTTGCTGAAAGCTTGACAATCCTGCCCCTTCAATTAAGCTATTAGAGCTCGTAGTCAGCGTGCTAGCTGTCAAGAAAGGGAGAGGAGAAACTGAATAGTTAGAAATGAAAAATGGTAGCGGGGGGGAGGAAAGCAGGCTGTGAGAGAGAGGAAGCCAAAAAGTCCATTTAAAAAAAACAGCCCACAAACTTATTTCACAATTATCTTTATATAACTTCCCAAGCCCAGCAGGCATCAATTGTAAAGCTTGAAACAGTTCTGGAATGTTTTTGGCAAAATATGATTTTCATTTTTTGGCACCTGTATTTGCATTTACACAAGTTAAGGTGTTTTTTTTGCCATGGTTTAGGCTTAAAAGGAGAAAAACATGACTGAGTATAGCATCTTTCTACAAGAGAATATCTTAAAATGTGAAGAAACACAACAGACAAAATGGTTGTTTCCTATTGTCTTGCTGGCTGAGAGCAGCTGAGCTTTTTCTAGTGAGAGACCTAAATTTTAGGTGTACATTAGAAATAAAGAAAGCTGCTGAGGAGCAGATGCAATTGGTCTTGCCTGCGTTTGCTTTTTCTAGGCTACTGAAACCATTTCCAGTTTACTTGGATTAAGCCCTCCATCTAAGTTAGTTGTCAGCCAAATCCCAAGTCCCATGCTGTGTGTGCAGAAGGGAAGAAGATCCAATGATGAGCTCTGATTTGTAACATCTAGTAGCAGTAACTCTTCATTGTGGTCGCTTCTGTAGCCATGGTATAGCTGTTACTAGAAATGGGTGCCACCAGAATAAACAGTCTGGTATCTGACCTTGGCTTTGTAAGCATACTGGAAATGCAGAAACCTTCATGGATCTCCTTAAGATAGGAAAACAGTTGTATAATTTTTTGTATGGACTACTTGTCTGCAGGAAAAAGAAAGCACCAGCTGGCAAATAGCTATTGTCCACTGCTCCTGGATTTTATTATGTACAAAATAGACATTTGTGTGTGTATGTATACATGTGTATAAAAACACTTGAGAAATAGTGATTTCTGATACAGCTGGTTGAATTTCATCTTGAATAGCTGACTTTTCATTTATCAGGAAAAAAAAATGTGTCAGTGACACAGCTGTCATCTTTTTTGCCAAAATGCAGGTCTGTATTTAAAATTGCACACTAAAGATACCTAAGTGTTTAGGTAGTTTGACTTCTCTCTCTGGGCCTTCTTAGGCATCAGTATAGTACAAAAGAATAGCTCTTGGAAAACAATAAAAATTATTTTGTAATTCCAATTTGAAAGATCAATACAAATATTTCTTACTGGGTTATGTGAGAGTAACCACTACAGAGGCAATAAACTAAAATTTAAGCATACATATAAATACTGGGAACCAGATTAATGATGAAAAGAAACAGAACAGCAATAGGGAAAAACTAATAGAAGGAGACTTTGCTTTTGGAAGAAATCTGAAGCTCTTTATATTTTTAGTTAATATGCAACTTGGTGCTGTCTTGCTAGACAAAAGGCAGAGCAAAAACTAAAACTTTCTCATGAGAGGTCTTTTAAAGATTTGATATTAACAGTAGGATCATGAGCAGGAACACAGGCAGACAGAATGATTTAACACTTGACTGAGGGAGCACAACCCTCAAGAAAAGAAAAACGAACCACAGACCTCTTAGATGGAAGCTAGAAGGACTTTTACAAATGCATCTCAGGAAGAGAAGAATTTTAGAGGTAGTGGGAACATAGTCATAAAGGCTTAAAAAATTAATTCCAAAGTAACTGAAATACTCAGTTCTTAGACAAAAATAATTTTAGAAACATAAAAGAACCTGACATGGGAGAAATGATTTTGCACAAAATCATGAAGCCAGATAAAATACATTTCGGTATCAGTAGGGAAGATGTATTACTGAAAGATACAAAGAGGTCAGTTTTGCATTGCCTTTGGGATGGTCTCCACAGTTTGAAAAGTTTTATTGGATTTCTAAATATTTAAACAGGTTTCTCACTGCCCTTCTAGAATAAACCAGGATGATGTCCATTTTAAAATCTTCATCTCTTAAATATTTGACTGGACATGATATACTCATTCTTTATGCCATACCTGTGAAGAATTTGAGAGAGAGAGAGATGGTCCAGATTTTCTTTCAACTGAATTCTCACTGTACAAGAATAAAAGCAGGCCTACAATACTGAAAGCCGAAGTAATTTAACTTTATACATCGTGCTCTGCTAGACTTTTTGGCTTCCCGTAATTTAGGAAATTGTGCTGCATTTTCAAAGTGATAGTTTGTATGCTCTCTCCCATTCTTTGACGGCATGAAATAGTTAACATTTATGTTTTCAAGTGCCATAACTAGGATCTGAATTTTATCCAAGGATGGAGAATTCACCTTCTAGCTATTGTTTTTGGCTTTGGTTTCAAATTTGGCAAACGTTGCAGTGGTGTTATATGTGGGTTATGTTTTGGGCAATTCTTTCTTCACAACTGTAACACTAGAAAACTCTTTGAAAATAACACTTTGCAAGTCTTTGGAAGTCAGGAGTGGAGAACAATGGTGGCAAATGTGCTTCCAGTTGCTCTTTGGCATACCCAAAGACTTTTCTGGGTAACAGCAGAAGAGAAGAATGGTAGCTTCTATGTTTCTTTGAAATTAAGCTGTATGGCAGAAAAGAATGCTATACCAAAGTTACTAAACTTGTCAGAAGCACATTTAGGTTAGCCCAACACTCAAGTGAAATAATACATGATCTATCGCATATGGTTGGCCTTAGCATTGTAAGTCCCATTAACATCAAACTTTAAAAGTGTTGATGGACTTACGGTTGAATGAGCTGTTTAATTTTCTTGAAATTCAGTATATGAAAATACGATGTTTAACATAGAAACACGCTTTCAGTTTTGCATTATTTACAGTGAGGGTATTAATGAAGGTATAGGCTTGGTTTTAGTGAAGATGAGCAGTCTGAGTGTAAAACATTAAGAGGAGAGTATCTCAAAGTAAGCCTAAGATTCTATTAACTACTTGGAAACACATGAAAGAAACATTTAAAAAAAAAATACAGAACATATATATTACATGTTTAAGGCTTTAAAATGGGAGAAGGATCAAGTTGAAAACATTTTGATAGAACTCTTGAGCACTTTGTTTTCTGTCCAATGTTTATTCTTCCCCTTACATTTTTTCAATCTTCTTTCTGCATCTAATGAGCATGTAACGTAACCACCCTGTGGAGGAGAAAATTAAAGGCTGCAAAGGCTGCGGCTCAAATAAATAGGATGGCTAAGAGCTAAAAATTATTGTAAATAACATTGTAATTTGAAAATCCGGTGACCTATTTTGCCAACTTTTTTTTTTTTTAGAGAACATCTGTAGCTCATACAATGATAGAAAACAAGTTAGATTTTCTAGTACAGAAGAGAACTGTATAAAATTGTGAAGATATTTTTTTTTTATGCTTTACAGAAGTAAAGCTGGGAATTGTTGATTTTAATTAGACATTTGACCACTTCTTTTTTCCATTTATGAAATAAGTATTAATATTTTCTTTTATTCCTATTTCAAAGTTTGTGTGGTTTGTTTTTTTCTTGTGGAGGGGCTTGCTTTTCTAACCTGTGTATTTTTTTTCCTTTTACATGGAGGAAAATACTTGTAACAGGGTTTTTAGGATGTTAGTTAAAACAGTTCTTTGTATAGGCGATAGTTATTTATACAAAGTGTAAACACCTAGTTTGAACTGCCAAATTGAAAATAACTTTTTGCTGCTAAATTTATAGTTCAAAATAAAACACCTGGATTACTTTTGAAAGCACGTTGTTTTATTGTGTTTAAAAGGGCATTTGTGCGTTCTAGTCAAAAATGAAAGACACAGGCTGTTTGCAGGGCAGAGCGGGGCAGAACTGAAATGGAGCAAATGGACACAGAGGTCCATAAGCACGTGGTGCAGCTTCTACCTAAGTCATGGGTCTAGGGATTCTTAACCAGCTGTTCCTGAAATCCCAGGGGAAGAGGAAACTCCCAAGTACAGGGTCTTAGAAGAACTTTAGGTCTGCTTGAATCTTGCTATGAAGTTGAATATTGAACTGAACATACCACTGATTTTGATTGCAGGTACTGCCTGTTAAGAACTCTCAAACAGTGTCAGACACTGAGGGAAGCTCTAATTGCTGCAGGAAAAGAGATTGTCTGGCATGGGCGAGCAAAGGACGAGCCAGCTCATTACTGTAGCATTTGTGAGGTCAGTAAACAATATGCATTGGGCTTATGTAGTACTATAATATTTATTTGATTTTTTTTCCTGTCTTTGGTTGTTATTAATATTTTAATTTTGCAGTATTTTAATTTAAGTTGCAGCATCTACTATAAGAACATATAGGTGATGCAGTACTGTCTTCAAAGAGCTTATAAAGCTGTTTTTCTAGACGTAGGCTATATTTTGCTGTAGTCTTCCACAGTACTTCACAGCATTGTTATACTCTAGGTCGATTTTCAATTCTCAGTTATTATAAAAAATTGTTATCCCTTCCTGCATATAATTTGATCTGCTGAGCTTCATTGTAAAGGTGTGTCTGTCTTCATTTCAGAAGTCAACAGCTGCCCCAAAAGAGAGAGAATTTAAGTAAATTGACTTCACAGTACATACCTTTTGCTGAAATTTTTGATTCTGCTTTCTGTTAATAGTTCTTTAAAGTATGTGATCACAGTTTTCATGATGCTTAAAAGAAAATAAAATTATCCTGCCTCCTGAAAATATTTTTTCTAGTTATTTTCTGGCCGAGCCTCTTGGGCAGGATGAGCATGTGACTGAGTAGTAAGGAAATAAATCACAAACTTCTTTTGCAGACAAATTGAAATAAGGAAAATTAGGTATAATTGTTACAAATCCCCACCTTACTGAGTAACACCTATTTAGAGTATGAATCCTGCTTTGTCAATATTGATTAAAAGCTTTCCCATAGTGCTGTTCATGCAGACATTCTAAGTGTAATGTTAGTGGTTTTAGAATATTTCACATCTCTGCTTGAGCATTACAAGGATAGATTTTTCCCTGAACAAATCTAATTTTTCTTTTTGCATGCACAGGGTAATGGTGTAAATCTTAAAGAAAATGCAATTTTTGTTGGTTTAACTTTAAAAAAATGAAATTCTAATAGTTGACTTTCTGTTTCCTATCTAATAGGTGGAAGTCTTTGATCTGCTTTTTGTCACTAGTGAGAGCAACTCTCGAAAGACCTATGTCGTACATTGCCAAGACTGTGCACGAAAGATAAGCACGAACCTGGAAAATTTTGTGGTGCTAGAACAGTACAAAATGGAGGACTTGATGCAAGTCTATGATCAATTTACATTAGTAAGTCACATTAATAAGTGGGTGCATAAATACATGATTTGTAAAGCAGTTGTAGACTGTCTTGGTACTCCACTGTATGAGTACCATGGACTTTCTGATTCAAATGGAGGTACGGGTTGTGTGTGATATTTACAGAACAAAATGCTGAAGAGTCAGAATTATGTGAAATAGTAGAGTAACTTACTGCAGAACATAACCGCTCAGTTTTCAGGAAAAGTATGATGTTACAATTCATAAAGTTGTGGCTTTAAAAATCCAATAGAGATCACCTGAAGACCATAACTGGATCAGATGGAGATGGGAAGAATCAGGACAGTGAAGCTTGGAGAAACTAGCACCAGGTTCAAGAGCATCTCTAATACATTGGTTGTGGTATGAAGTCAGTATAGCAGCAGAGCATCCTGTGCACTCAGATCCCTTCCTTCCCCTTCCCCACCCATCCTCTCCCAAATCAGCACTGTCCTTCTGCTTAGCAAGTGGATGCTCTCAAACAGTTCTGTCTTTTGGCTTGGGGCCTCCTTTGCATTTCAATTTAAAGCAAAAAGCCTCTTTGCCATTATAGCTTTGTGCTATATATGGCAGCCTCCTGCTTTGAACTGTGTCAGCACAACTGTCCTAACATTTCACCCAGGTTTCATTGTTTCAGGCAAAGATGGCTTGTTTGTAATCACAATGAAAGCGATCCTGGATTTATTTATAAGCCTTGCCTTTCTGTCAAATGAGACAAACATCGGACTAAGCGTTATGAGAATTTCATGTTGAATTAATACAACAGCCCAGAAATGGCTGTGCCTTTTGATTTGTTTCCAGGTGCTGCAGAAAATGTATGTTTAGACAATTATTTCAGGTAATGCTGGCATGATAAGTTGTGACCTTTTGAGCTAAGGCCTCAAGGTTCAGGCTGGTGAAAGGGCAGGACCGTGCCCTCTGATTTTAATTCTCTTCATCGGTCCTACAGAGCCTGAGGTGGTTGGACTTCAGTTCATACTTCTAGGAGCCCATTGTCGTTATAGTTTGTGAAATACTGCAATTTCGAAGTGATGATCTGTTATAGAAAAGCATATAAATAAACACCTGTTCTCAGATACGTCATCCAGTTGAGTTGAAATGGGCAAGAACGTTTCTGTATGGAAAAGAGGGGGGAGGGAAGGGTATTTTGTTGTCTGTGTCTATAACATTATATAGGCAACAGTGATGATACTGTCCCTAGAACAAGGGTTCTCAACCTGTTCTCAGCCTCCCACCAAAGACTATCCCTCCAGTCACAAAGGGCGTTAATGATTGCTCTCTTATGGAATTGGTGTGCACATTCATTCCTTTTAAAGGGTATACAGTCTCAATTGAGAAGAGTCATAGCCTAAAAGTGACACCTGTCAGATCTAGAAGAGATCAGGCTTGTTCCAAGTCACAAGATGAAGATAATCTCAGATGGCAAAGGTGCAATAGGCCTAACAGAGAGGGTCAGAGTTGGGGTTGAAATACTGGGAGCAAATACAGGGGTCAGCTAGTGGTCATGTTTCATAGGTGGACACTATGGTATGATTAAACTGTCTTTAAAGACTCTGAGCAGCTTCTTGAAGGGATTCCACATCATGACAGGACTGATGAACAGGAAAAGAGGAGAAGGAAATGCCATCAAACATTCAGCATTTTGATGGTAGTGCCACAAAGTGCAGTATTGGGAAATAAATATTTCTGGACCTCATCTCCTGAAAGCAGGCAGGAACAAGACATACTCTACTCTTAGGGCAGTCTGGTGGTGTCTTCCAGGATTAAAGAACAAAATAAACAAGGAAAAAAAAAAAAAACCCAACCAACTCTGTCTCCATGTCAGAGAATCTGAGACCCTTTACACAGATACTGTAACTTCAGGGTTATATCTTATTGCTAAGGTATAGGGGGGGAAATGAAGCCCAGAAGGCATCTGGAGAGCCAGAAATGGACAATACACCCCCACACACACACAACCCCATTGGTAAACAGGTTGAGAATCCCTGTTTTAGGGTATATAAAGATATATCCATACTGAGCCTACATGGAGCTCTCTGCTGCCACAAAGGGACTTGTTTTGGCAGCTCACATCGTATTAACACAGACAGTGCCACAGCATACTCCAGTCTGCAGTATAGGCAAAATCCTAATGAAGAGTAATCGTAAAATATGTGTTGTATTTGAGTAAGTTGGAAAACAAAAAAAAAAGCCAGTATCCATCCTGAAAAAACTCCTGAAGTGTAAAAGCAGTAGTGCGTGTGACTAAACTCTCATGGTTACTGTTTGTGCAGGTCTTGGTTAAACAACTGAGTTTTACACCCTTGTAGAAAAGGTAATTTAATGTTTTCTTTTTCAGGCTCCTCCATTGCCATCCTCCTCATCTTGACATTTTTTCATGGACATTAAATGAAAACTTTTCTGATATTCAGGAAGTGACCCAGTTCTGCACCACTGATTTTTGTAGCTATCCCGTAAGGCTGCTGGCTGAAAGCTGTGTCTATGCAACCTTCCAAGTGCGGAGTGTCAACCAACTGGACAGGAGAGAGCACTGCCTCCTACTCCAGAACTCAAAACAAATAAAGCTCATCCAGCTGTACTTCAAAAAAAATAATTCCATGTTTTGTATATATCTGACAAAACTGGCAACATTATACAGACTACTGACTTGAAGACCACCTCTTTTGTATTTCTCTGTTTCTGGGCTGATGAGTTGGTTTCATCCATTTTTCCCCTTCAGAATTTCCCTTGGAAAAGTACTAGCTTAGCTGGTCATTTCTTTGTAAGGTAGTTAGAAATTTTAAGTCTTTCTTTGGGCAACTTCTTCTTCTTCTTTTTTTTTTTTTTTTTTTTTTTTTTTAATGTGAAGAGTTAGGTGATATAAATTTTTTACTGCTTTTATGTTTTTCTGTCTTGTTTTGAAACCATGACGGTTACACTTTTGGTTCCTAAATAAAATTTAAAACAATTAACAGCCAAGTCACAAAGATAAATGGGTTGCACATAGACTAAGGAATAAACTTCAGATTTGTGATTTTTGTTTCTAATCTTGATGTAAATTTACACTATTTATAAATACATATTTATTGCTTGAAAATATTTGTGAATGGAATGCTGTTATTTTTTCCAGATTACCTGCCATTGAAATTTTAAGGAGTTCTGTAATTTCAAACACTACTCCTATTACATTTTCTATATGTAAATAAAACTGCTTAGCATTGTACAGAAACTTTTATTAAAATTGTTTAATGTTTAAAGTTTTTCTATTGTTTGAGTTTTAAAAAGATTTTATGTACAGTGCCCAGTTTTTGTTCTTTTTTGAATCTGATTATATATATTTTATATATACTCTTGTGCTTGTGTATATATATAATATATATAGAAACTCGAATATAAATATGTGTATAAAGATTTAGAGACTAAATTTTTCTCGTTTTAAGTTTTACATCTATGGTAGATTTGAGGTGTCTACTGTAAAGTATTGCTTACAAAAGTATGATTATTTTTAAAGAAATATATGGTATGTATCCTCAAGACATAAAATGACCTTCAGACTGGTTTATTGTTAAATTGCACTTTTTGCAATAACAGACCAATAAATAGTTGCTGCCAAAATGTAGTAGTAGAAAATAAGTAACGGCTAAACTTTAAAGCTCTTTGAGAAAATACCGGCTTTGACAGGAAGTTTGGCACTAGTTTTAGAGGAGGAATGAAAAAGGTGAATTTGAGTTTGGGTGGGGATATTCTCTAGACTTCAACCAAATTGCAACTTATATATTACAATATGTTCTATTAACGATTTCAAAAGTTAAGACTGAATCATCTTGGCGTCATTGTCGACCCCAAAAAAGGACGTTGTTTTGTGGTACACTATTGTATTTTCACATATTTTGTAATACGAATTCACTGGTAAATTTTTGAAGCACTAGGTTTATTTAGGACAAGTTTATAATATATCATTGTAACAGTTTGCAGTTTTAATGATGGTATTTATTTTAAGTTGCTCCTTTCTCATTAGCTTCTTGAAAATGCATTAAATCTAAATTTCAAAATGGATAGCTTTCTTATCGATCGGAGTTGACTGATGCAGAAGGTTCTGCATCAAACAATTTCTCATAATTTCTCATTAGTGGGGTATGTTAGTGATTGCATTGTTAAATTCTTTTGTAATCGATGTGAAGTGTTAAAGGCACAGAGCATGCTAATAGTCTCTTTTGAACAAAAGGAATCGCCTCTTACATTTGTAGCTTCAAATGAAGGGTGTTGTAATGAAGAATCAGTACAGCTTGTCTAATGCTGTTACAACAGTTTAACCATAGTTACAAACAACTTTCTTGCTAGTTCTTACAACAGTTGGACAAAAGGGTGTAGAGGTTACAAAAAAAAAAAAAAAGTATAACAAATGCTCTTGCCAGGAAAATTATCAGCTAGCAGTTAGGAAGCCAGTATTTGCAGTTCTGTAAAGATGTAAGTCTCAGCTCTTGATAACAAACTCTACAAATCATAATTTTTTTACTTATGTATTTTATGCAGTCGTAAATATTGTAATCTTGACAAACCATGCTGCAACTGAAAAGCTACTCCTTTACAGTAGTCTTAAACCCAAATAAAAGCAAGATAACTTACCTCAACTAATGGTAAACAAAAAGACCTCGTTTCTCAGTGCTGTAAAAGAATATTGCTAATTAGGGAAAGAGCTACTGTGCACTAATCAAAAGGGCTTGGTACCTTTTTCCTCTCCTTTGGAAAAGAGGAGATGCCATTCCCAAGGAAGAAAATTTGCGTTTCGCCAATGGGCAGAGCATCGGGCAGCGTTGCTCGCTCTGCCTGGAGGTTTTGTTGTGGATTTGAGCTGCTGCAGGGGTTTAATATTTTGCAGTTTTCACACTTCTTAACTACACTGCGCTCCCAATCAGTGGACAGTTTTGATCTATCAGCCGCTATGATTTAGAACGCTTTTGTTTTCATTTTATTAAAAAGGCACACGTTAGTATTTCATCAATTGTAGTTCTTAACGAAGCACTTCCGCTTCTTAAATCACGAAGCGCGTGATGGAAGCGAAACATTTGTAATCTCTGGGTGTTTCCAAGCCTTAGCAACTGGGTGGGCAGGGGGAGGTGGGAGTCCCGAGCTGGCTGGAGGGGGCCAACTGGCTTTCCAAGGAGCAGGGTCTCGGGGTCCATGAGCTCGGCCACAGAGGAGCCATACTGCTGGTCACCCCCAGTGCCTTGTGGCTACAAGTTATTGTAGCTGGCAAATGAAAGACCAAAGTGAAAAAGGGCAAAAACGGCCAAAGACGTGGCATTTATTGCAAGAATTTTTGAAAGGTGCAGGCTATTTTTAAAAACAGCGCTATTAGGGAAGGGATAAAACCAGAGATACAAATGGGTGTTTAATTCAACTTTTTACTACTTTTTTTTTTAAAGATAAGAGGGGATTAAAAATAAATGGTAACAGTTACTACTGAACTGTGGACCTGAGAACTGTCCTGGAAGAGCGTGACAACAAAGGGATCCCATAAATGGGGAGAAGGAATAGCCCTATGTTTTTTGAGCTTATTTTTCAGTTTTTCTGTATATCGAACAGAGCATTTGATTTTTAAGCTTTCCTTCCGCTACCTAAGTCGGGAGCACTATCTGCTTGCTTTTTTGAAGAAGTGAAGTCCTACCAGTGGGTTACATTTTAGTAGCAGCGATGTTGGTAGATACCCAAGTAGGAAGTATCTAGAGAAAGATTCACTAGAGAGTGAGAAATTTCCCAAAACTTCCTGAATTTATATGGCAGATAACTTGTTGGTCCTGAAGACAGAGTATCCCGAGTCTGTGCCTTTGTAGTTGGAAGAAGGACTTTCAAAGTACGAGTGAAATGATGTTGGTTTGCTCAAAAGAGGACAGCTTGGCTCAGTACAGCGCAGTATAGCAGATTGTTGGAACAAAGTTGGGCAAGGACTGGGGACTCCACAGCTGGTGACAATCCTGGCCACAAAAACACTTAATACATTAGGAGATGGAAGATGGGAGGAGTCAACTGAGATGACAGGGAGGAGGGTGCTCATCCTTGGCTGCTGCCCTGATTGATCCTGGAGAGGGGGCTCAAGTAAAAATTGAATTTGGCGTAGAGGGATTTGAAGCTGGAGCTTCCCTAGGTTTTGTCTGGATCTATGGCTAGGATGGGGCCAACAGATCATAGAATCATCTGGGTCGGAAGGGACCTTCAAGGTCATCTAGTTGGACCCCCTCATGACGATTTATCCCTGGGGTGGGTCAAAGCCAAGGAGCATTGACTGCTTCCATCGTGGTGATGCTGCAGCAGAGGAAGGAGGGATGGAGGTGATGCCCAGGCAAGTTCAAGCTGAAGCTCAGGTTCAAGCAAGCCAGGTGCAGGGCAGGACCCCCCCATGATGATTTATCCCTGGGGCGGGTCAAAGCCAAGGAGCATTGACTGCTTCCATCGTGGTGATGCTGCAGCAGAGGAAGGAGGGATGGAGGTGATGCCCAGGCAAGTTCAAGCTGAAGCTCAGGTTCAAGCAAGCCAGGTGCAGGGCAGCTACCTGCCGGGCACAGGGTGCTAGCAAGGCAGCAGTGCGGGCATGGGGCCTACCAAGCCCCAGGGCAGCCTCCTTCAGCATCATTCCTCCAAAAAGGGGGAGGAGCAGAACGTTGGCAACTGGGGAAAGGTTGCAGGGGGGAGATGACAGATTTATCTGTTGGTGCCAGGCGCTACGTGCAAAGCTGAAGAAAATAGAGATGGAGAAAGAGAGCATCCTCCATGCTGCTCCTGGGGCAGAGGTTACCTGGGGTGGGGTGTGATGGGATGCAGTGCAGCTGCGTGTCTAGGCGAGGAACACAGGGAAGACCCCAAGCCTCACAGGAGCTGTCACCCTGGGTCTGGGGGTGAGCCCACGGGCTGGAAGAACATGAGTGGGTGCTAGAGGAGTGGTGCTTGGTCACCCCCCGGCAGGCTGGGCCCTCCCACCGCTTGTGGTGGGAGAGCAGGGGTGGTGGTAAGGCAGGGGAGATTGCTACAAGGCACCTTCCCATTAACAGATTCAGTGCAGGATGAGATGCAAGTGTCCTTATTTATTTCAGGAAGCCATAAAAACATCCTGGAAGGATGGAAAAAGGGAAAGGGCACCTCTTGGTGACAACAGTAGGGAGAGCTCAGCTTCTAGCTTCACCGCTGGGCCTTGTTAAAGTATTAAAATACAAGTGCTGCTGCCTCTGCCTGGGGAACGGCAGGGTGTTGGGTAAATGTAGCATTTGGGACACATGTATGGAGGTGGGATGGAAATGGATTTATTGTTAGAGCCCACTGCCTCCCTCCGGTGTTGCCCCTGAGCTCCTGATGGGTGATGATCTTCTTTCACAGAAGGCCGCACGCTCCAGTTTCTAGCAGGACGGAGCACCACTCTCAAATGACATATCCCACAATTTTGGGGGGGGCAGGAGGCTTCTTCAGGCCTGGTTTAAATGTGCACTGTTGCCCAGGATATAGGGAGTGATACGTGGTTTGGAACCAAAGCTGGTGAAAAGGGAGACCAATCCAGATGGGCATAGGAGAGAGTAATTTCAAAGTACCAAAGCCCAGGCAGCGACTAACAGATGGGCTAATGGTTAAACAAATGGGCTAAAGCACTAACCTTTAATTCGTGGAGCTGGGAGATACTTGAAAGAATCCCACCCAAAGCCAGAGTGTACAAACCAGCCATTGACAGAGTCCACGGGAACACTGAAATGTGGTTATGGAAGAGGTGACTGTGAAGTCCACGCAAAAACTTAGAATCATTGAAAGGGACAGAAAGGACACCGCAAGAGAAGATTGAGAGAAGTAGCATAAGATGTGTCCAGTGACATGTGGCTGGGCTCTTGTTTATAGTAGCTGCCTGGACACATAGAAATATGAACAGGAATAAAGAATATTTTCAGCCCATTCCTCGTCTATACTTTTCAGCCCAAAACTGGTGGGAAACTGAGTAGTCCTTTGAGGAAACCGGACGTTTCTTGTGGCAGCAGTCAGGCATCTTTAGCTTTCAATGCCATGTGCAAAGTGCAATGGGCAGTTCATTTCCTGGCTGCTGCTGGAGCTTTAATTTGTTCAGTTTTAAGATATGGAAAGTTTAGGGGTTTGAGGGTTTGTTTTTTGGCAGTACATCATTGCCAGTGGGCTGTCCCACAGGCTGGCTGACCTTTGAAGGATGGTTCCAGAGCCTGGAGAAGGCTGAGGGGTTGGAAATGGGTGCAAAAGGGGTTTGGTCACCTCCTGTCTGCAGGCAACATTCAGGTGGGTGCAAAAATGATGTATTTAAGAACCAAATTGGACCTCAGGTACAAGTGAAATTCGGCTAATGGAGGATAAATGAGCCACCAGGAAAAACCTCACATGGGCTGTGAAAAACAAACCAAGAAAAATAACTAGCAGCCAGTCACAGTTGCCACAGGTCCTTTTTTCAGGGGGGAGAGGGAAGGGGTATTTTGAGGGCAGTAGCACTGGGCAGGGTGTCCAGCGCAATGCGAGAAGAGCATCTGCTGTGGTTCAGTTCCAGGACTTCAAGGCCACCTCAAAGGGCAAATGTCTTCATAGCTGAAGATCTGGAAATGCTTTCCAGGGGCTCAGGAGCTGCTGGCAGGCTCGGGGTAGGTTTATGGCTCTGTATTTATGTGCAGGACCTTGTCTTGCTCAGGAGATGCCAACGTTACCTCGGCTGCCCTGGATTAAGTGCTAATGATTTGGGGACGTATTCCTTGCAAACAGGGCAGCTCTGCCAGCTCCTAAGTGGGGTGTCAGGAGGAAGGAGGAGCAGGGGGGTGCTGGCTCTGCTGGGCAGTGGAGAGCAAATGCTGCCAGCACAACAGCAGTTTTCCCTGAGTCCTGCTTGTGGAGGACCCAAGGCAGGGCTGGGGGCTCACCCACATCCCTTGGGGCTGGATTAGCCTGGGCAAAACTATCAGCAGGAGCTGCAAGATATGTTGGAGAGGGTTTAGGACTGTTGCTCCTTAATACTGTGCCCAGCCTTTTATCTACGTAGGCTTCCCGGGCTGGTGGAAGCCTGAAAACATTGTGAGAGTAGATGGAAAGGTAAGTTTTTAGGTGGCGAAGTGATGGTGGTTACGCTTGAGGAGGCAGATCCCTGGGCAGCTTAGGGATGCTGATACGCAGTCACCAGAGAAGGCGGCGGATACTTAATACCTGTCTGGCAGATTTAAAAATAAACAATTGGTTTTAGCGACAGGTTGCCTGAGTGTAATGTTACTGAGAAATGGCAGTGTGGGCTCAGCCCCCTGGTGCCCCACGGGGGTGCCATCCCAAGCACTCACGTGGCACGGTGCTAAATGCGTTTTGCAGCAAAATGCTGCACTTTGGCCAAGAACCAGCCTACAGCAGATCGTGGGCTGGTGGACACCTTAGGAGAAAAAGACCCTGGCTCTACATGGATTGAGTTTCTATCGTCGTTACCCGTCGCAGCACTCGAATGCAACGTGAGATTTTGGCATTCCTAAACACAGCCGAGGGAAATTGCTGTGTCTGTGTGCGTTGAACCGTGTTTGTACCCTGTGGCTGGAAGTAAAGTTGCAGCTTGACATTTAAACCCTACGTCAGCATCTTTCAGCTTTTACCTTTGTGCTCTGGTCAGAAATTCTACAGGGTTATGTCTGAGGTGCAGCAGAAAACGTTTCCCCAGAAAAAGAAACATTAAAAAAACAGGGAAAAAAAACAACCAACACTGGTTTTATGAGAAAGTGTCTTAGAGGTGCAAGTATACAATTTGTTAAAGGCAGGAAACCAAGAAGAAAAGGAGCAAAGTGTAGCAGGGCAAAAATCTGGACAGGCAAAAAGTTGTTTGAAGGAGTGCTCTGTGGTCTTCCCTCGGTTCTGGTTACCAGAGAGACAGTATGTGCGGCAGTGGCTGATGGGACCTTTGAAAAGCCACTTCTTCAGCAGCTACAAAGTTAAAAGCAAAGGTGGGATGAGTTTGCCAGCACTGAACAAAATGAGTTGGCAACTATCATAAGGGCAACTTTGGTTCCAAATTTTCAAAGTCAGTGCAAAATGCTGTTTACGGAGCCTGATGGAGCCTTTAGCAATTATTGCTGTGTTATGAAGAATACTGCAGACAATGATATATGTGGCTTATTTACACAATTACAAGATGGGAGAACATGAGAAAGCGTATGAATTAAGTGCTGCTGTGTTGGAATAGGTATTTGCTTGTCCTGAGCGTGCCAGAAGGTGGCTACTTCAGTGCTGCCTGGTGTTTCTCCAGCCAGTCCTCTCGGCCCCTGCTGGGTAAGAGCCCCAGGGCCTGACAGCACAACTTCATTGCCTCTGGACACTAGCTATGAGGTGTTTTGGGCACGATGCTGGACAACACGAAGCTGTGCATGAACATGGAGACAGCACTAGAAAAATGCATTTGGCTGTCAGCATGGAAACGTTCCCAGCTCCTGCGGTCCAGCAAAGGCCTGTCCCCTCCCCACCACCTCCTCTTTCTCAGCATTTCATCCTGGGGGAGGTTGTGGGCAGCCACAGTGGAGGTGCTGGCTGCTGCAGGAGGGTGCTGGGGCAGCTCAACACTTTGTCCCTCGCTGCTCACCACCGGCCAGGCTGATGCCAGGCACACGGGGAACATGGGGACCTGTGAGGGAAAACACAGAGTTCTGCTAAGAAAGGGTCTAAGGAAGGGATAAGGAGGTTTGTGCTGGCAGATTTTGGCACCTGGAGGGAGAATAAAGGGGTGGAACATCTTGCTTCACAGTTTCCTTTCCTCCTTGCCAGTGATTACCCACATTTACCATTTCTGCCTTCAGAGCAAACCCCCAGGGAGCTCACACACCGCACGAAAGGTGGATGCAGGGCAGCAGTAGATGTACAAGTTAAGAAAGTGGGGGTTTCTGTGGCTGGAGAGAAGGGAAGTGCATTTCTTCTCATTTTCCTGAAGCTGGGTGGTGTGTCTGCTTTCAGAAACTTGAAAACACAAAAAAAAATATCTTAGACAGGGAGAGCTGCTCACTGCTCTGTGTCTTTTTTTGCACCTCCCCCCTCCTCCAGTTACTCTGGCAAGCTATCGATCTGCCATAGCAGAAACCCTCTTTCTCTCTATTCTGGCAAATCTCCTCGCTTCTTGAATGTCTTGTATGCTTTATGTGCTCATTTTGATGCTTTTTAGTGGTTGTGCTCGTCTCTCTTTCTCAAAATACATCCCCTTCTCTTAACATTTATCTCCATGCTGACACTGCCAAGTATCCTTAGCATAAGCTTTCCATGCGTTGACACACTCTTTGTTACTCAGCTGTGCTCATCACCTTCTCCCAGTGCATTTGATGCTCAAAGGGGAGCAAGAATTTGGGTCTGAGGAGCAGGTTGGCATTAGGAGGAGCTTCCAGGCCAGGGATACGATAAAGCAATTAGCTCAATACCGTACCTAGATCTGTGCCTGTCACTGGCGATGGCAAATCCACTGGGATACAAGAAAAATAGTTCTTTTTAAAATAAGCACTTATTTGTCTTTCTGGAAGGTGACTCATTTGCTTGGGCTGTCTGAGAAAGCATTAAGTGCTTACAGCTTTAAAGACTGTGAAGGCTTAATGTCCCTCCAACGCCCCTCCACCTCAGTCCCCATTACTGAAATGGTGTTTTAAGTGTTGGTTTAACTTGAATTATTCTGTGATTCTTTATTTGGCTTTCTCATGTTTGCCTCTTGCCATGCTAAAATGCTCTGACTAGAATCATCCCTTCCTGGCCACACAGGTCACAGCTTTCCTTCTCCTGCGTCCATCCTTTACCCACCACGTGACTGACCTGACAATCTATATGATTCATCCTCACTTCTTCAGCTGGAGCTGTAAGGTCTTTCTGCACGTATATGTGCAGTTGTGTTTGCCCCTCTCTGCTACAGCCTGCACATCTTCCCCCACCCACACGGGGTTGGGCTTTGTACCCCCTTGCATCACGCTCCCCTGCCCAGATGTCCTCCCCACATCAGAAAGCATTTTACGCCTCTTGCTAATCATCTCTGGCTGCTCCTGACCTGCTCCCCTGCATCTCGGCTTGGGTTTAGGTGACTTCACATAGCTAATCTTTCAAGTTAATGACCCGCAGTTGACGTGACATGATGGACTCCGAGCTCAGCAGGCAGGGGCATCTCCTGCTTCCAGTGGGCTTGGAAAAGGGCCGGGGGACAGGAGCTTTGTTGGAGGGATGTTACTTTATTATGGCCTTTTCCCCTGAGGTCTGCAGTGGTTATCAGGTCAGCAGGGGAAGAAAACCGTGATCCAATTACCAGGAAATGGACTGGAAACAGTTGCATTTGCATTTTTTTTCGGTGAAACCTCCTTCACAGTTTCTGCCTCCTGTGATGTGTTTGCTGTATCTCTTTGGATGGCAAGTTCCCCCAAGTAGAGTTTATCTCATCTGACATGGAGCTGCACTGGCAGAAGCCCAACATCTCACGTCACGAGGCCCTCTGCCCCACCATATTCCCTTAATTTAGTTGGAATTGGAGGACCCAGTGGTTTGGATGGTAATGACCTTTCCCTAATTCCTCTCGTTGCAATCCACATTCATCTCCTCTGGCACGCACCCGGAGGAAGTTTTTCCCCTGGTGCCTCTCCAGCTGCGGCAACTTCTAGGAAGTAGTTTCTCTTCCCTCTTCCAAGCCGTGAAAGCAGCTGGAGTCCAGGTGATACTGGGGCACAGCTCCTCTGCACAGGTCCTGGGGGGAGAGCAGTGGCCTGGCAGCTGGGGCTGGTGGCAGAGGGGACATCCCCTAGGAGCAAACAGGGTGATGGCGGCACTTCATCTCGAGGCAGGGAAAGGTGTCCTCTTCCCCAGCTGCTTGCTCCCTGGCAGAGCTAGGGAGCACCACCAGGTGTTCACCAAAGTCCTCTTTCATTTAATTTCAGAAGACACAAAACTCTGTTTCTCAAATGAGTAATTGCCCTTTAGCAAGGAGGCTGGGTTCTCTCGGTCCTCCTGGAGAAATGACTTGATCCCAGCAAACATAAGTGAGTGAGGATAGTTAGAAGAAGCAGCAGCCATAGATTAAGCTGTTTTGGGTAAAACATCAAAAGAGCACAATCATGGTAGTTAACGTCTCAAAAAAATGAGGGAAGATACAAGGAGATGGGAGGAGGGACAAGTTCCTGAGCTACCAGGTTTTGCCTTGGAGGAAAGCAAGTTCTCCAAGCCCAAGGTTTCCAAACCCTAAAAAGCACACAAACATCAGATCATCTCTCTTGGACCAATTCGAATCTATGAGAGGAAAGAAACTTGTATTAATCCACGTACAGCCACTGAAAGCTGCTTCAGATGTTGAAATAAAACGTCTCTCGAGGGTTCCTGCCCTCCAAACTTAAACTGGATTCATTTTTGCCTGATGACTTGGTTTTGATTAGGATGAAGGTTTCTTCTGAATGAACATTTCCAGACATGCAAAGCGGCGAGGCTGGCAAATGAACGTTTTAATAGATCTGGGGTCTCAAAGCTCCCATGTGCCGTTACACAGTGCTCCGTCCCTCCCACTCATGACATTGATTTTAAGACCGTTTCTCTGGATTAGGATAAGCTTATTTCCTCCAAGTTGTGGGTTTTTTTGTTTGTTTTCTTTTTCCTCCAAAAGAAGATATCAGTGGAAAATCAGGGTGTTTCCTTGAGAAGGCAGTGAGTCATTAGTAGCTATGTTGCAATAGCTTTATTCATAAATATTGGTAAATTAATCACATCTTTAGTTTTATGGACATCACAAAGCTAAAGACTCTTTGTCCACTGAGGAAGATGTCATCGGAAGTGGACGCCTGGCCACAAGCTGAGACTTCCCCCCCAGGTAGCTCCAGGCCTCATTCCTGGCCATTCCTATGACCTTTAAAATTCCCTTGGGCTGACACATTGGGCCAAATCTCCAGTGTTGTGTTTGGGGAGGAATGTAAGAAACAAGATGAAGAGGGATCCTTCTCCTGTTATGTCCTCCCATTGCCCTGCAGTCCCTGATGTGGGGATTTCCTCTGCAGTCACCTCTCTTCAGGCTTATGATGCCTTGTGAGGCTGCCCTCCCCTGGGAAATTCCTCCCATGCCTGTGCCCATCTGGTTATCCCATTTTCTTCTGTGCTGTGCTCCAAAAAACCCAACCCTTTCCAGGCTCCTTTGGCAGTCTGAGCTCCCTGGTGCCCCTGCCTGAACTGCTGCTCTGCTCCTGGTTTTCTCCCCATGATGAACGTCTGCCTTGAATGGAGTCATACCCACCCTGTGTGTCCCCTGCCTCGGCAGCGAATAACTGAGCAGGGGTCCTCACTTGCACCCCCCGGGTAATACTTCCATCAGATATGTTATTAGCCAACTTCCCTATGGAGCAGCAGCAAGGTCTTGCATGGCTCCCCACCCTCCCCTGTGTATAGGCCCTGACAACTGGGGAGAATGGGGTGGGTTTTACCTGATTTTGTCCTTAACGGATTCATTTAAGCTACTCCTATTTCTTTTTCAAGACACTGCCTGTGAATAACATTGCAAAATACTGATTTCTTTGTTCCTTGGGCCTCCTCGCGCTGCGATTGCATGCTGGCCACAGCAGCTCTTCTGGCAGGCCTTCTGCTTCTGATGTGTTTGAGAAAGGGTTTATTGTCAGCCTCCACGCTGTTAGCAAGTAGCTCCTTGGGTTTCTCTTCTGGGGCTGCCTTATTGTAGTCTTGCATCTAATTTGCCTAATTTCTGCGTTTGATTCCTACTTTTTGAAGGGTGTCTGTTTGCTTTGAATCCCCACGTTGTGCTGCTGTTTAGCCACCTGGGGTATGTGTGTATTTATTTTTTTTTTATTTATTGTCAGTACACATTTACTCTGAGCTTCTAATGTGGTGCCTTTAAACAGATCCCACCGTTGCAGAGCTCTTCAAGAAAAACTTGGGCCGACATCACAGCAGATCAGGCTTTCCTGTTGGGCTCCATATATGGCTTGAACAGTTAAGTCACAAAGCAGCTCACAGCTGTCCTTGCAACCTGCAAACTCAGCCTCCACAAGCTTCCCTCTGGATGAGTTCACTCGTCTGCCGTGTAGCATCCCTCCATCCTCATCCAGCAGCAGGAGGTGATTTAGGGGGCTGCACCAAGGGCCTTTTCCTCCACCCACTCCAGAAGAAGCTGCCCAGTGTCTCAAGAGCAGGAATGGGTGTGCTCACAGATCTAGATCTGCGGCAGGAAAAAGAAGAACTTTGAAGTTGCACCTTTTCCAGTATCTCTTAATTTTTGCCTCTGTAGTACCGAGAGCACTCTCTCACCGCCCATCAGTTAAATCTGTGTTTCTGTCAAATTTATGAACAATTCTTCTCATAAAATCCCATGAACACTGACATTCCTGGGGCTGACAGTCTTTTGAAGACTCCGGTCCAGTTAGAAAAGTTCTAGTTGTTTCCATGGCATTTGGCCTTTTATACCTTCTCCTTGATTTTGACGGTGCTGAGGGGTTAGATTATTTTTTAAACTAAATGTATTTAATTTTTGTGGAACCTCAAGGTCATGTTCATACTCATGTCCTCCATTCAGAAGCTACTCTTTTCTGCCTTCCTTCCCCCGTAACTTTATATTGCTGTGTATATAATCTTTCAGTCATGCAAAAGCTGTATTTTTAGAAAGCTCTGCCTGGCTCCTACCCAGGGATGCGCAACCGTAAAGTTCAGCACTGCTTGGCCAGCCCTTCCCTGCTCGCTCTGCAGCCAGACACAAGTTCCCTCTCAGGGAAACTGAGATACTGATGATAGCCCCAACATTACTGTTGGAAAAAGAAGTTGAACAGCTTGACTTCAGAGACCCTTTCTCACAGTACGTTTACAAAGCAAGTTAATAGCTGTTTGTTAGATTTTTCCAGTTGTTTTGCTCACAGAATTGATGAAAGTGCTTCCTACAGGTTGCTTTTCTTTCACACCCTTGTAGACACAAAGAAAAACTCCTGTCAATGTTTGTCCCCAGGCAACACAACCACTAGATGGAAAGCCCCTGAGCACTGGGCATCACCCCTGGCCTTGCTCATCAGGTGGCTGCTGTGGGTGGTCCTTTGGCACCTGGGAGGTTTTATCCTGTGCTGCCTTCACGTGGCAAAGGCTCCCGGTGGGGTCCCCTTCTCCAGTGGAAGGGGACAGGAAGAGCAAGGAGTACCATGAGTGGAAATGGGAAGGGGTAAATAACTTGTTTCCTGAAACCTGGACAGCTGTTCCCATCCCTTGCCCACTTGCTGAAGGGATTTCTGTTTTCAAACACCAACAGTGATGCAGCAACTCACTTCAAGGACATCTGAAGTGGTGACGGGTACCCTGTGACTGGGAAAAGAGATGTTTAATCCCAGCTCTTTCCCTCAGCAGCATCATTCTTCCAGCACCTTTCACCTCCTGTCCTTCAGCAGCACCTGAACTGTACACAAATCCCTGCTATGTTTTGCTAGTAGAAATAGTGCAAACATATAAGGGCACTTTCTTTTCTTCATCTCCAGCTTGAGATAGTGGGGGAAAAATATGAGTAAATGTTTACAGCTGCTCCAGCCAGAGTGGAGTAAAAACCCAAAGGTGATCTTCTCTCATGCTCTTTCAGTACTGAGAATGCAAACAGAGGGAAGTTTTCAACCCTGTGAAAAGTCTGACTGTTCCTAGTGACTTGATTATTTTTCTCAGAGCAAGAAAAAAGCCCACTATTTTAAGACATCACTAGAGGAATGGGTTTGACAAGCCTTTATCCAACTGAATGTTTAAATTTTGAAAGGAAAAAAAATCCAGCGTGACTGACAAGGTCCTTTTAAAATGCATAATACGTGGGTGTTAGTCTAAAAAGCTATCTTTACATGCAATGTAGCAAATGAACTGTGTAAGACAAGGGTCGTAGCTATAAGCATCTTTGCTGAGTAGTACTATAGGATTGTAAAACCTGACAAACTTGTTCTCTTAAAGCTCCGTGTCTCCAGGGAAGAGGCTGGTATATTCTTCTTCTTTCAAGCACCTGAAAAATTTGCTTTAGGCTGACTATTGCCATTTATACTCTATGTGTAAGGAGTAGAGCTTGGTCTTCAAAAGCCCGCTAATCCCAGGCAGTTGATCCCTAAAGAAGTGAAGGGCTTAGGCTTGGAGAGGTGCTACAGAGGGAGCTGGTAGAGGTGAAGGTGGTGCAGCTCTGGCTCTCACTGGAGCTTGTTGTCCTTTTCCTGTTGAGCAAACTTCTGCCTGAAAGTTCCCCTCGAAGGTTAGGAGAAGGCTGGGGGTGCTGTAGCCAGCCCCCATCCCAGCCTGATGGTAGGGAGAGGTGAGAAGCTCAGTGGTGGGCTTTCGATGGCACTTAGGGAAGGAGTAAGGAGTGCTGGCAGCAGCTGAAGCTACTTTACAGGGCAGGCAGCATCCTTCTAAGCTCCAACTGGAGACCTGTGGAGAAATGGAAACTTCCTCTCTTTGCTCCAGAAGAGCAAAAACATAAAATCCAGCAAGTAGAACTATGCCAGAAACACAGTGTTTCTTTTTTCAATGAGAAAATTGGCTTGCTGCTGCTGCCCCATGCCTTCTGGTAGTCTATGCACAGATGGGTAACCCCACTGTTTTCTTCTCTGGATTCAACCACCAAACAGCCACCTGCAACATCACTTCTTTTAGGAGGTCTTGTCTCCATGCAAGATGTGTGGACCACAGTTTTAAGAGCTGACAGCTCATCACACATGAGAGAAAGAACTGAGGCGAGGCTGTCTGGCCACTGAGGTGGCCAGACCTGGTACAGGTCAAGGATCTCTAGTTGTCTCAGGGTCAGTCTCCTGCCCAGTTTGGTGCCATGTTCAGCCACATCACTATGCTTTTGCTTCCAGAATCTCAGCAGTGGAGACCTTGCAGCTTCTCCATCCATTTCCACGCTATTCCTACTGTGGCCCATCTAGCCTGCTACCCCATAAGTTCACATGCAGAACAGCTTATCCCCATCCTTTTATTGCTTTTTTAAAGAACTCTTTGAAGGTCTTTATCAGTTGACCTTCTCTAGCTTTCCATCTCTCTTTTCTCCTCTTCACTTTTTTCTGTACCTCTGTGCCATCCTCACCCTTCCTTGGGGGTCTCTTGACAGTTTTTCAAGTCTTCCTTGAGGAGCAGTGCTAAAAACCTACCAACCCCCTCTGACTGAGGCCGTCCTCATGTGGAGAAGAACAGATGATCTTGGCCATTTTTTCTAATCTGTTAGGAAGGAACTGTGCTCACCTCCCTCAGCCTTCTGTGGGCTTGCCATGAGTAGCTGTTTTAATTTAATTTTCCTTTCCCTGAAATTCATGTTTGTTTGTTTTTAATTTCAGGATGGCTACCAAACTCCTTTCAGCACTGAATTAGAGAAACAGAGGATACAGTGGCAGCTAGATTCAGTTATTAATCAAATGAATATGTCTTGGTACTGTGCTGCTGGCTCTTGTGGTTTCGTAACATCTCATGCCATTCAAATCTTTTGTTAGAGCTCTACTTAACTCTGCTTTGTTAAAGCTCTACATTATTCTATGATACTTTCCATATTCATGTGATAATGGGAGAAGCTGAGGTTTCACTTAGGAAGTATTAGCAATAAAGTACCTAGAGCACCTGGCTGTAGAGAGTAAATGGCAAATGGGACCCAAGTGCATCCTAAAGTCTCGGAAACCAGAAGCCAAATAAAAAGCACCTGCAAACAACTGTTGTTGGCTGAGCTTGCTAGAAAGAAGCTTGCAAATAATGTGCTTATCTGGCTGCTTCTGTGGACAGGAGCTGCTGAGTTCTGATCCTCAGTGCTCCAAAATGCATGGGTAGCCCCTTGTGGGAAGCTGGGAGGGAGGTGGAAGGGATGCAAAGGGAGACAAGAAATTATCACCCCAAAAGCTATGGAGTAGAAAACCTGGACCTCCAACCCTCCCCATGACCAGTTGTAATGAAAATACCCCATCAGAAGGTTTTGTAGTGCTCTGTGTGTTACCAGATAACTTGACTTCAACTGCCTTCATGGACTTTCCTGGTGATGCACAGCATCCCTTCCAAGGGTGCTGGTTGGGAGGTGCCAGGAGGTGTCAGAACAGCCCAGAGTCAAGGGCCACAGACATACCTGTGACCTTTGGGAGCACATGTGTCTCGGTGCCGTTTCCCCTGTGTGTCAGCCGTGGATGAACAAAGGCAAGGGTGGAGAGCAAATGGGCACTGGGTGCGTTGCTGGTGGAGGGGAAGCAGATTTATCAATTTTCCACTTTCTGTGATGACGACCTGTTTCAGGCAACGCTGCTGTCTTTGGAGGGATGTCTTTTGGTGCATGAAAACTACAATTTAATGCCATTGTCAGCTGCTGTTTCTTCCCAAGGGGCTGTGTGGGGCAGGGGACAGCAGTGCAAACACGATGGACATGTACGAAGGTGCTGACCGAAGATGATCCTTAGAGGAGCAATGAATTTTGGTGGGTGAAACTAGGACTGCTCCTTGCTATGGGCTGCCCATACACAGCCCCCATGCCCAGAGAAATTAGTCTTAAAATACCTGCTAGACAATATATAGCAGAAAATACAGTCTTACAAACCTCTTGACAGGAAAACTTCAAATATATCTGGGATATGGGGCACCCAATATTGGTACCCGATAAACAACTGGCTATAAAGACAGCTGCAAACGAACCACACATAAAGGAAGCTCTGAGGCTAATTCTGAGATTGGTAGAAGACTTCTCCTATCATCCTTGTCCTGCTGTGGAAACGTTTTGTTACCAGGAACAGTTTGCAAAGGCTCACACAAAGCCACTGTCAGAAATAACTCGAACACAGAGAGGAAAAAATTGCTCGAGAGTTCTTTTGGGAAGGATTAGGTTTAAAATAATTGCCATTTATAAATTAATTTCACATCCTTTTGGAGCTTGGCCTACTAGCATTTCAAGGTTTGACTGGAGCTGGCAGACAGGGTGGGCACCGATTCCAGGGCTTGACTGCCAAGAAAAAGGAAAATACTAAGAGAAAAAAAATGGCAATGCAAAAAATCAGGCCAGGGAAATATAGGGAAATGAGATTTAGTTTAGGAAAATTATTGTTCTCTGAGCCATGGACTGATTTTATGGTTGGCATATTAGTCAGTCTTACATGAGCCTGGCCTTTGTAATCAATGTCTGAAGAGAAACTGGTGGTCAACACAGGTCCCCATGCTTTAATAATTTTTAAATCCATGATTCTGTTATTTTTAATCTTTTCCTTTTTCTTTTTAAAAATTCATATCAAAGTCTATTGAAAGCAGTGGGGATACTCCTTTCAGCTTCAACAACTTTGAATCAAGCTATGTAAAAATAGATGCCACGTGCCTCAAGACTTCTCTGCAGTCTTGCCAGCTGAGTCCAGCAGCGGAGTATGACCATGATTCTTCTATTTCTTACACCTGATATTTTAGGTTTATGAGTTCTCAGGGCTCAGCTGAAGTCTGTGTGACACCTCTCAGTCTTCTGTTGGATTAGACCTGAGAAATCTGAGCTTGCTCCTACCATTCTCTAAGACACTGAGCACATGCATCCCCTCTGCATTTCCATGGACTAGTTTGAGAGCAGAGAGATGTTCTACTGCCCAGGAGACATTTTGCACAGAGCCATACAGTAGATGAATGGCTCATTTCCATAAGAAAATATACAAAAACTATGTGGACAGGCTGGATAGGGTCCAGAGAAGGGCCACAAAAACTGTCAAAGGATTGGGAAGCCAGCCACATGAAGAAAGGCTGAGAGAATTGGGTTTGTTCAGCCTTGAGAAAAGAAGGCTTAGGGAAAACCTTATCACTATGCTTTGGTATTTCAAGGGTGGCTACAAAGAAAATGGAGACTCCCATTTTACATGGAAAAGATGAGAGGTAATGGGTACAAATCAATCCTGGGGAGATTCCGATTGGACAGAAGAAGAAAATTTTTCACAATGAGAACAATCAGTCATTGGAATAACATCCACAGGAAGTGGTGAATTCCCCAACATTGGACACTTTGAATATTCAGCTGGACAGGGTGCTGTGCCATCTTGCCTAGATGGTACTTTTGCTAAGAACGGTTGGACCAAGGGATCCTTGAGGTCCCTTCCGACCTGGTATTTTATGATTCTTGGAAAGGAAAATGTCTGTGGTGAAAAGGAAAATGCCCAGGACACAGGGGAGAGGAGTGAACCCAATGTGGAGCCCTGTTGCGAGGGCTGCTCCTCCTTCCACTGCAAGTCAAGCCACTGCGAAACCAAAGAGTGCTGAACCAGATGCCAACCTGAGTCACAGGGCAGCTGTGAAGACCTCTCTGCAGACCATAGCTTGCCCATCATCCCTGCTGGGGCATGGGTGGGTCAAGACAGTTCCTCATCTCAGAGCTTTTTGAGGATTTTGCAGTGTGTGATTTTAGTTACAACTGGATGAAGAAGGCTGCCCTCCAGCACTGAGCTGGCAGCTTGAAGCCCAGGGTGGGCAGCACCTCACTGCTGCCCCATGCAAGAGCGGTGGTGTAGCAGGAGCTCCTCCTGCCTGGTGCAACAAGGCCAGCCTTGGCAGAGGACTCTCTGGAGGAGAAGGGGCCTGGGGCTAACGCCCAGCTCTCAGGTAAAATCACAGACTGAGAGATCGGAGATGCAGACAGATTCGAGAAAAACTGTTGAAAACAGATTGTTAGTCAGCCTTATGGATCTCAGTGAAGGACATGTTTTTCTTATTGGAAGAGAGCCACGATGTAGAAATAGACTGAAATCGAGAAAGAGGGCTGCAGCCATAGCTTAGGCTGTATATTTAAACATTTTTGCTGTTGGACCATCTGGGCCTGGAGCTAAATTTACCTACAAATTATTTTCAATGTTTCTACTTCTTGAGAGGTGGAAGGTGCACTTGATATTCTATGCCAGCAGGAAAGGTGAAATAAATGTCCTGGGTCAGATTTTCCCAGTGTCAGACCGGTGCGTGGTTTCGGATGCCTAATTTGTCTGGAACACCTGCCTTGAACCCCAGGCTGGGTGCTCTGCATGCATGGAGCCCCTCCACAGCCAACACAAAATCTTGACTTGCATTCCTCCTCCCGCTAACTCCGTACAACAATTAGCAATGCAAATGTACTCACTTCTTTTTCTGCTTTCATGCTGTTACTGATTTCTTTTTTTTTTTGAACCATGGCTAAAGGAAGTCTCTTTCTGCAGTGAAAATACTTACGGGGGATCCAGAGAGTCTAGTTTCTGACTTAGCTCAGTTAAATTTTCTTGGTGACTCCCACGCACCTGGATCCCAGAAGAAAGCCTCAAACCCAGGTGAGATTTGGTAGTCCCCTAGACACCAGGGAAGGTTTGGTGTGGGCCTCTGATGCCTCATGGGGATCACGCAGGACGGGGACTGACAGGTGCTGGGTGAGGAAGTTGTGGTTTGCAACTCTGCAACTTTTGCAGCCTTCCCTCACAAAATGAGGCACCTGCATCCAGCCCTAAGTTGGCCACTGCTGTGAAAAAAGAGTCCACTACCCCAAATATTTGGTGCCTGGGTCACTCCTTTGGAGACTGGCTTACTGATTCCTCCTTTGAAAGGCAGGTGGATGAGGATGGCTGTACCTCTTGCTGGTCAGGACTTAGACCTCCCTAGTTCTTTGGGGGTGCCCCAGCACCTACACTGGAGTAGTGAGTGTTCAGCAGGTCTCATCAGGCTCAGAGTAAACTAATCTCTCATCTTCTGCCTGTGTTGTTCCTTCTCTTAAGGTATTTTTCTCATTTAAATGTTTTGTGCAAATGGTTCCTTCAGTTTTCTTTTGGGAGAAAAATGTGAAAATATCTACTGGACAATCACATCCCAGAGTTGGGGTTTTTTCAGATCTTAAACCAAGAATATTTATTAGTTTCCAATTACTGCCCATCAACTTGGGAAAGACTAAAAGTAATTATATTTGGGAATTAGAGAAATTAACTCTCAAGAGACATTGGACCTTTCAGCTTTTTAATGTCATTGATTGCGTCTTTCGGTTCCGTGTGCCATAAAAGCAATAAAATTTAAATATTTCATAAAAGTGACCTGTGATGGGTGATGGTTCAGAGCTGATCCACTGATTCAGTTTAGCTATGATTTAAAAATTACCACAAGGAAAGTCTTAAATGCTTCCATTCATCCCACATTATGTATACATCATCTTGATCAGAAAGACATTCTTGATAATAAAGCTCCTCTATCTAGCTAGTTATGAGTTTGCTACCTTCCGACAGTTTCTTTTTAATGGATGGCATGGAAAACTCTTCCAAGGCCAAAATATATGAATAAGATTTATTAATCCTGTGGCTCCTGTTGCTCACGATAATGCTAATAATCCATAAGCCTTACAATCACGTCTAACATCCCATGTAACAAACGCGTCTCTGGGAGATGAACAATAAATCCCATGTGCACTCTGCTTCCTCATCCTCCGCCTTGATGAGGAAGCCCCAGATTTGGTGCAGCTCTTCCCAGCTATCCTGGTTCCTTCTTGCTTCCCATGCTGGCAGGGGGCTGGCATTGCCCCAGTCCTTCCCGGGGGACTCCTTCTTTGAAGCCGTCAGTATTTGTCACTGTATTTGCAGTCAGGGTAGCGGTAGGCAAAACGGGAATCACAAGACCTTAGAGGTTTCAGGATCTCCGCCAGCTCTGCCAGGGCCTCGTTGACACCTTGGCCATCGGCAAGGCCATCGGCACAGTGCTGCAAGAAGCTGTCTATTTTCTCCTGCACGGGCTGCAGGAATTTCCCCTTCAGGAGCTTCGGCAAAAGCTCCTGACACACCATGACGAGGCTGTGCTTCTCTCTGATGGAGTTACAGGACACAAATGCAGACTGGCAGTCCACAGTCAAACAGCTAAATATGTCTTTATACTCCTGTTGGCCGTCAATCAGCTGGCTCCCTATTAGAGACAATTAAACCAGTTGTTAGAAGCACGGGAGTGAAATCATGGATAATCACATATGTCCGTACCTCTGTATTAATGCAAAGTTTGTTACTATCTAAAGGATACTGCTGTCTCACCACAAAGTAATCTGTGAGCTATAGCTGTCTATGGGCCAATTTTCTCACTCCTGAAATATATATATTTTTCTGAATGACAGAGCTCTGCAGAACAGCCTGACAGAGGAATTGGAAAGGAGCCTGTCGAGTCAAACTGATGCAGAAAAAATGAGAAGAACTGGAGCGCTAACCTAAAACATGGAGTTCCTACAAAAATTACCACAAATCATCAAAACCATAATTTTTCCATGTTACCCAAAATCAGTAAATTGCAACAACAGCTCATCTAGCTGGAGTCAAGTCAACCGTAATAGCTCTTGGGACAAGAAAAAGAAACCCATTGGAAAATTCTCTGAAAGCTACTTCTGAATATTTAAGATCTACTCAGCTGAATATGTGACCTGAGCAAAGGCCTTTAGAAATTTGAACATTAAAAATGAAATTGTTAAATTATTGAAGGAATAGTCTTTGACTAGCTCTCCTTCCAGGAGGTAGCTTCAACATAACTTGTGAAAAAAAATAGTAACCCTTGATTTCATGTAAAAATGACGGGCATAGTAACCCTTGATTTCATGTAAAAATGACAAAAGGAGGATTTTGTTGCTATAATAATAATGATGATTATTTAATTAAGTAAATGCACCTAAAAAGAGTCTGATTTGACCCAACACTTAAAAGAAATGAAGTTATGAAATTTGTGTGGCAAAAGTTTTAAAAGAGGTGATTTAGGAAGGTTTCAAATGAGACCATCCAGCACCGTGCACCTTGAATGCTGCTGCCGGGCACAGAGGGGGCCAGGGAGGACGTAAGTGCCCACAATCGGTCACCAAACCATTGACCACACAAACAAAATGCTCATCGTCTTTCTGACTCAGAGCCAGGATGGCAAGAGCTGCTGGTGCTTTTGCTGTCAGTAAATCTCCCTGTTAACTTTTCATTATTTAATTTAGGAAGAAATGTTTGGTTGATTAAAAAAAAAAAAATCAGCAGCAGAGCTGAGCGTAGCAGATTTGTTCCCCCTGTCCCGCTAAGCCCTCCTGCGACAGATGCGCGGCCAGGGAACCTGCTGAGTACCTTCCTCCTTGTCGATGATCCCCAGCGTGCTGGCATCCCGGATGAACAGATGCCCGTTGCTAAACACACCAAAGGTGCCAGCATCCACGTGGGTGAAGTAGAAGAAATAGTTGAGGTCATTGGTGCCCATGGAGCGGAGGACGGCGAGGAGCTGGAGGGCCAGGTCGGCGGCCACCTCGGGGGCTGCACCGTAGAAGTCACGCAGGGGCCGGGTGCTGGCGCTGACCACCAGCCGCCCGCAGGAGCCCAGGTACCGCGGGAAGGGCCATCCCTCCACGTTGGGGAAGATCTGCCAGGGAGAGTGGGAATTGAGGGATGGATCCTGCCCTCGGACCACTGTGCTCTCCCCATGGACCCACCTCCCTCCCAGAGGACTTTCAAATGCTGTAGATGGCTTCAAGCAGTAATGCTGGTGTCATCTTTTGCTTTCTAAAGCAGCCCACCACCCTTCCTCACCCCAGCCTGCCCCATCAGCCAGGGAAGGCACTGCTGCATCCTGAATCAGATATGCTGCTTTTTTTTTTTCTTCTTTTTTTTTTAATAAAGGAAGAAAAATATGGTATTTCAAGACCTGTTCCATGAGGGTTACAAACTGGAAAGTCCAAGATAATAATAGAGTTCAAATTCATGAAAATTTTAGGCACTGAAGAGCTAATTTTAGGTGTCTTTGATGGGTCCCGCAGATATGCTGCTTTTTTTTTTTTCTTCTTTTTTTTTTAATAAAGGAAGAAAAATATGGTATTTCAAGACCTGTTCCATGAGGGTTACAAACTGGAAAGTCCAAGATAATAATAGAGTTCAAATTCATGAAAATTTTAGGCACTGAAGAGCTAATTTTAGGTGTCTTTGATGGGTCCCTCAATGAGCACTGCACAGCTGAGATCACGGCTTGGAGGTGAGGCGGGTTTTTGTTAATTTGTAAGAACTGCCTGGTTGTTTCGTAAGAGATTGTGCAGTCTCAGAAGTGCTGGGTGCGTGCTACAGTGGGGACACCTGGGCTGGGCTCCCTGCATCACTGCAGCTCGTGCTAGCGGGGCAGTTATCCCAGGTGGAAACCAAACCTCGTGGCTGCTGAGCTGTGTCCACACAAAGCTTTCTGCCATTTGTATTAGAACTTGTCTGTCTATCCAGCATCTCTAGGCTCTGCTGAGGTGGGGGCTATGAACTCGTCCAGTTTCATGTTTAAGGTTACTTATCCTCTCTGCTGTGAAGGCATTTTGGGCACCCATGTAACAAGCCATTTCTCTTCGGCATGTTCTTCTCACCTCTACAAGCTGCATTCTCAGCATTTACAGTGCTGAGAGCTGCAGCCTTGTGCCCCAGTGAGCTGTGGCTGGGCTGGATGAATGACCCCTGGGGGGCTACTCCCAGAGCATGAGCATCATTCCCCCTCCCTGGGACCGGGTAGAGCCCTGTAAGCTGCTGAGGGCAGCGGTGGCCTGGGGCAGGAGGTAGATTCTGCCACTGCCTCTCTTCTTCATAGATTCTCAAAGGCTTGAAAGAAATACAAATGAGGACTAGAGGTGGGGTGGTGGTGGGGAAGGGTGAGGCTACTCCCTAGGAGATATGTATAAGGAAAGAGAAGAGCCACACGCCAGGCATGTGAGACCAGGGGAGGGATGTGAGGCCTCCCAGTGCTCTGCCTTCCAACTCAGAGCTCAGTTGTATTTGGAAATCCACCAAACACCTCTGCAAAGCTGGGCTTTGCCACAGAGCTAGTTACCAGTGGCACGCAAGTGGAAAAAACAGCGTTGGCACATGGAGCCTGGGAAATCAGTGCTCCCCAAGTCCATGTTCAACCGCAACACCGCGTCTTGGTCCTCCCACACTAAAGCATGCACTTTCTCTTTTATAAGCAGGCTGTGATTTTAAGTAATACATTAGCAATGCAAACATAACACTGTGAAGTATCGGGGACGTGTAAAACCCCGGCTTTCACAGTGTGCTAGTGCAACAACCCATCTGCCTTCTGTTTTATTTAAGGGGCCTGGCCATCCCTATCTCTCCACAACTTCACAGGCTGATGCAAGGAGCGCCATGGGAGTCTGCCTGGCTTCAGCCATCCAAACCCACTGAAGAAACAGGCTTTATGAAGGCTAGGGAGCTTGCCAGAAGCCAGGGCTGGGACTCCACTGCAGCTGGGGCTTGGTGTGCATCTCATGTGAGGGTTTGCTGGGGAGGTTGGTGTTTCAAGCCGGGGCAAGGCGGTATGTACCTGTAACAAGATGGGGTGTGAATTCACCGAGAGCGTGTACAGCAGGCGCAGTTTGTCCCGGTCAGTGAGGTGGTCCATGTAGATGCTGCCAGCGTCTGGCACCTCAGCGTAGCGCCGCACTATCCTGTCCAGGAGACGCTGGGATGGGCAGCGCAGCATCGGGCTAGACAGGCCCTGGAGAGAGGGGAAAACACAACACAAAAGATGTTTATTTTCCGGCCTGAGGTGTCGCAACGTGCCTGGCCCATGCCGGGGGGTATGGGCACCTCTGTGCTCTGCCCACTGTGCCTCTGCCCCCTGTGGTACAGGCACGTGGAGGTGGTGGTGGGGATCTCTACAGAAAGACCCTTCTAGGAAAAAAACCCACGCCATTCAAAAATGCCTGATCGCAGCTCGGGTTTCCAAAATGGCACCCCATAAGTCTTTGTAAAAGGTCTGTGGATGCCACAGACCTGCTTCATTTCCCCCCAGCTGAGTGGCACCACGTTGCTCCGTGCCAGCGGGCCTCTTCTCTCTGCCCGGGTTTCCAGCCCTGGCAGCCCAGCTCGCTGGTGGGGGCCTCCCCATCGTTAAGCCGGTGAGTCACTTCCCTCGTTAAATAATGTCTCCGGATCACTTCGCTATTTGCTTAGCCTGCGAGCAGCTTTCTTGGAAATACAATTTGCTGAGGTCAGTAAACAGGCTTTAAAAGTGTAAATAAACACTGCATGTGGATACAAGCACAGGATATATTCTCTCTCTTATAAACTTGTACGTTAACTATCAAAACAAAATTTTAATAGCCTGTACATAATTTTTTGTAAATACCAACATCAAATAAAGAACTGTTGGGCTAATGGAGTTAACCATCACCGTATTTCATTTTTCAAATTTGGAGGTTTGGCTTGTAAAATTGCAACAGACAGTCTATGGCTGCAATAAATGCCATCGATATTTGTATGTTTGTAGTCAAAAAAGACTTTTGTTTTGAAGTCAGTCGTCCTTAATAGCCAGGAGAGTGGATGTACGGAGACTTGCCCACAGTGGCGCAGAAACACTGCCCTGCCATGTTTCTCCTGGGGAAGGCAACTGGGTTTTTAATAAGTCTTTTTCTTCCAAAAGATCTGAGTAGCCAAATTTACTCTTCTGAGTTTTCTTTCTAATTCGGTGGCTGGGAGATGTGCTTCAGAAGAAAGGGTACTGGAGCTCACATTGCTCCCTGCCATTCTTTCACGCTGAGAGCAAAGATTTGACTCAGGAAGTCCTCAAGTCATTTGGTAACTCTGAGGTAGGTCTCTCTCAGCCCTTCCTGTGCGAGCTGTTCAGTTGGCATAAAACACTTAATTACCCAGCCATGATGAAAAAATAAAGAAACAAGGGAAGGAGTGTGCTGCTCTCACAATTGAAGGTGGAAAGGGGGGACTGGACCTCCCGTGTTCCCTCCTCTGCCTCCCTGCTGGCCTCAGTGTGATCCCAACTGCTCCCTTCTTGGCCATTGGTTGCATGAAGCAAGCCCTGAATGCCAATAGCTGGTCAAAACTACCTGAAAAACTCAATCCCAACTGGAGCGTTGTTTCACCATTTTTTTTTCCCAGGAGAATAAAATGTTTGTCAAAAATAATTCTTCCCAGTTCTAGTTGCAAGTCTCCACACCCTTATCTCTTCTGGTGTAGCTTTATCAAGGAAATATTTTTTCAACTAATTATCTAAAACCATAGAAGGTGGGGGGAAGGGATTTCTGGTTATGGATTTCTGTCTCGCAGCAGTTGCAGGCACGTTGTGGCTGACTCTGTCACTTTCCCTTTGGAGGAGAAGTGAGAAAAACTGAGCAGAACAGAGCTGTGTTAAAGAAGAGAGAAACGGTGGAGAAAGTCTCTTACAGCTCAGCGTGTATGCAAATATTTGCAGCCAAAGTTAGAAAGCCTTGCTGCCTCCAGGAGCTTGCAACGGAAAAGCTGAGACCCTTGAGAGTATACAGCAGAACAGAAACCACAGTGGCAGAAAATGCATTAAAGTTGTAATTAGGATTTTTTCCATGGTCAGAGCTCATCCTATTAACACAGACATGGACTTGTGCTGCGTGTGGCCGTCATGGCTGCTTATCTCCCAAGGAAGAATTTTAGGCACACCAGGAACAGTGCAGGAGCAGAGGAGCAGGGCTGGGTGCTGCCATGTTTGTATCAACCATCAATGTGGCTTCCTAGGACTTAATGAAACCCCAATCCACCAAAGACAGGCAATGGGGCCAGAGCTATCCAAATGCATAAAGTTCAGCATCTGCTCAAGTGTTATGGCAGAGCAGGGCCTCCCCTCCCAGCTGAAGGATGGAAACATCCCTACAGAGGAACAGGAGCTGAAGTTGTACAACTATCAGACAAAAAGATGTCGACAGAAGAAAAACCTTAAGAACACATACTTGAAACACTGGAGATACTGATTTATCTGAGAATTTCTTAAGTCATTTGCAGCCTGACTTGACAGATAGCATGATGTCTTATTTGTGATTGATATGGAAAGCTTCTTATTTACTTTCATTAATTTGTCACATTTTATATCTGACAATGAGTAGTTCTTGCAATGGCTGCCTACACTCAGCTGTGATTTCTTTTTCCCTGCTGCCCAGTATGTGACACGCTTTAAACACCTGTGTATGCATATCTAGTGTGGACTCGCCCAGAATTCACTCTGACATAAAAAATGACTTCTAAGACAACTTTTCCTCAGTCCTCTTTCTCTTCAGCAGGGCTGAGGAGGGACAGCAGGGCTCAGGAGCACTGCCACCTCCTGCCTCACATGCCACTGCCTGGGTGCAGCTTCACCCAATGACCAAGTCTGGGGTGAGATCCGGGAGGAAACATTTGGACGTAGGTGTCAAAGCACCTGCAGCTTATGGCTGTTTGAATTCAAGGGGTTTGTTCACCCCCAGAAGAGAGAAACTGAGGACACCCTGTGAAGCTATGGGGCTCGTCCCCACTGCAGGCACTGCTGCTATCATCCTCCTGCAGCAACAGACTGGGTGCAGTTGGTGCCGGCAGGTTTACTGAAGCAGGTCTCTGAGGGTGAGGTGGAAGGCTCAAAGAGGCAGAAGGTCTGAGAGGTGGCTCTGGGAGCCCCATAATGCCCATCCTTCCCTAGGATGGACTGGCTGCCAGATCAGCGAGCTGCTGCCCATGCGCTGTGAGCAAAGTGCTAAGTACTGGCCACATAACCACTGTGCCAGCACATCTGCTGAGGGCTGGTGGAGGTGCCGGTCAATAATTTCAAATAGTACACCCTAGGGGGAGAGGCTGAAAATGGCTGGCTTTTCTCCTTGTTACTGCTTTTGTCTGCCTGCCTTCAGCATTTTCCAGGCTGTAAATTTGCCCTGTGGGTGATCTGTGCTGAAACTATCTCGCTTTTTTTGTTGTTCTTCCCTTCGAACAGGAAAAGCACCAGGCACGGTTTGAGGTGATGGGCTCCTGGGTGAAACAGTGGGTGGCTGGGTCTACCATGCAGGCTGAGCCCCTGCTAAATACTGCTCATCTTCAAGGAGGGCTGGATTTTAACACTGAAGACTTCGCTGTGTCCAATAAAGACACCACCCTGCTCTCCTGCGGGTGAAATAATCACCGTGGCAGGCAGCTCGGCTGAGAGTTGGGTCAGTCAGGGCAGCCAGCGTAAAGCGAAAAAACGTTACTTCATGGTCTGTCATTTTGATTCAAGCACGTAACGGTTTGTTGTAATTCTCTGCTCTATAAGACAAAATTACCTGAGCTTTTCTTGGCGCTGCTATATACGCAAAACTGTGGGGAGGGCAGTACTACTGCCGCTGGGTGACTGCGGGTTTGTGAAATAGGGTGGGCATCATGTTGAGCATCAACAGTAGTGTGCTGTTAGTGCCACCAAAAAGATGGGGGGGACGTAAAGGCCAGTGCTGCAGGTAAGTCTTTGCAGTGACATGTGGTACCCCCCAAGAAACCTTTCTCCCATGGCTCATACTGGGTTACCAACGCGTGCCTACCCAGCAAACACGGCAGAGGGGCAGCAGTGCTGGGCTGGGGTGTAGGCAGAAGTGCTCCTGCAATTTCATCTCTGAGGAGGGCAGGTGGGGCCGGCAGAAAAGAATGGGATCCCTGGCTCTCTGGGTTCAGATGGCTTGGCAGGGGGTCACCCGGTAACCTGTGGTGGCCCAAACAATGGGGTTGGTGGGGGAGTCTCATGTACAAACTCACACAATGACTGAAATATTGCCACAGGCTGTTTTTCAGTTTGGACCACTGTGAGACCAGCAGTCATTTTGCAGAGCACATGGCCGATCTTAAACAGCGATTGCTGTTGAAATTTGGAGGAAGCAGAGGGGGTAGGAGTCAGAGCCTCTAGATTGCTATTCTCCTCTCCTCTGTATAATCAAGCTTGTATGCTATTAGAAGGGATTTATCTCCTGACTTACATTTCCCCTGCTTAACGTTAAAGAACCAAAGAACCATGAAAATATGAGCGACACAATCCCGAGGCTGGTGCGCAAAGGTCTGGGCCTCCCTGAAGCCTCACTATGCCCTCACCAACTAAAAAACTGCAGGGTTTGCTGAAATGCCCCAGGGCATTTGTCTCTGGGCATGTACCCCCAGACTGACCCTGGAGATGCCTTCAGAGGTGCCCTGGAGCAGGGGTCAGCTCAGCTTCCCACCCCTGCACTGGGAAATTCAAGCACCCATGGTTAGGTGTGAGGCCAGGATACCCACATGGTGCTGCTTGTGTGTGTGTGTGTCTGCATGTGTGTGTGTGCATGCATTTGTGTACGTGTGTATGTGTGTGCGTGTGTTAGTGTGAGTGAGACCGTACCAGCTCAGCTGAGGATTCAGTTTCCAAGAGGACAGCGTAGGGAAAGCTGTATAGCACATCAAGAGCCTTTTAAGGAGAAGGATTTGGGGTCAGCTAATGCCTTAACTTTGCAGTGGATCTGAGATACTACAGAGCCACATTTCCCCAGTTACTTTTTCACTCAGCTCAGCAAATTTAAGCTCTCGACTTCTTGTGTTTCCCATGGCACTGCTGTGGGGGACAGCATGATTTTGCACAAACCCCTTGGAGAGTCTAGCAATTCTGGAGGGCCTGGCACCCTGACTTGCCCTCCCGCAGCCCCCTGCAACGCTGCCTTGGGGGACAGCAATGGCTTGTGGGTGCCTGGGAAGCTCCTGGGATGAGGTGTCCCTGCCTGCAGCCCACAAGCTCAGGTGAGGGATGCTCTGAGTGGAAGTGCTGCGTATTTGCCCCCTCCCCAAACCACTCTACTGAGGTTACTAGACAAAGCACAGTGTAGCTTTGCTCCAAATAATTTTTTCCCATTCAGCATGTGTCACCCTGCCAGGAGGGTGCAGCCTTCAGGGTGACCTGCCATGTGGGGCTGTCCGTGACTCAAGTGCGTCCCTCTGGGAGCAGCTCGGGCAGTAGCACCAGGGCTGCTCCTGCTGCTGCTGCTGCAGCGTGGGGTCTCCTGCTCTCCTTCCTCAGGCGTGCGGCTTCATGGGGTAACAGAAGCGGAAAAACTAAAGCAGCATATCTTTAGCATTCAGCAAAGCTGAGCGGATGTGGCAGCGTGCAGGCAGGAGGAAGCAGTTGCCTTTATAGGAAAAAAAAAAAAAAGAAAAAGAAGTCCCTTTTTCACAGCCACTTCTCTCTTGAAATGAGGGGAGAAGTACTGGAATAATCCTTCTTTGCCTCTCAGGGTCTTGTTTAGAGTATACCCAGCCTCTGCCCTGGCGCCTGCCCCTTGCCAGTGGTTATCACAATGCTTTGTTGCTGTTTGGATGGCATGGGGGAAAGTGTGTGCATTTGGGGAAGGGACTTTTGCTCTCAGATGCAAGACAGCTGCTGCAAAACACACTGGTGTGCCCAGTGGCCGTCCCTGGCCACCCATGGCATCCCTTGGGGTGGGCAGCGCTCAGTCACCAGCTCTCCTCTGGAGCCTGCCCACTCTGTCCCTTCATCCCTGCCTACGTGTCTGCCTGGAGACATTGACCCTCCATGCGCATGTCCTGGCTCCACCTGTGACACCCCAGGACTGTGACAGAAAGGGCAGCTCGCTTCTTCGTGCCTGAGGTCACTTGCTATAGACAGGAGGGGGATGAGGAATCCGAGGCTCTGGCTCTGACCGCCCGTCTCACCCGCCCTGCTGGCCCCAAGCAGAGGGATCTAAGCTGCCCCAGAGCAAAATCACTTTCAAGGTATGGGCTGTCCTTTTGGGTACAGCTTTGTGACCAAAAGAAAAAAAAAGAAAAAAGGGCAAATAAAAAAAAGCACTGAGACATGACAGAAAACTGGAAAAACAGCCAGAAAAAATATCCCCGCTTGAGCTGTTGCCATTTTTGTGTGCATGGCTCTATGTTTTACCAACGCCTGAAACCAGCTTGGTGGTACAGCTTTCCATGGGCCTTCAGCCTCAGCCTGCATGAGGAACCAGGAGCTGGTGCCCACCTTCCCAGGGTTGATCCCCAACCCTGGCCACGGCGATGCCTATGGCTGTTGGCCCAGGGCCTCGGGCACTCTTCATCTTGTTGGGCCTCATTTTGCCTTTCCCTCATGGTGGGTGGGCTCGCATGGGGGGAGGACTGGGCTGCCTCCTCTCCACCAGGAGGGATGGGGCAATTTGCCCAAACTCGCCCTCCACCCAGCAAGTCATGACCGTGTCTCCTTCAGACCCTTTCCCCCCTCTCCACATCCCACCCAAAACCACATGGCACCCCCTGAGGCTCCCTCCCCTTGCTGGTATGGGGCACGGGGAAGGGTGATGTGGGGCACAGACCTGGACCAGGTCGGGGGTGAGGCGCTTGGCCCGCAGCCATTTCTGGAAGCGTTGTGTGCGGCGCAGGGCGCGCTCCAGGCTGCAGGTCTTGGTCTTCAGCAGGGAGGTGCAGATGCGCTTGTCGGCCCGGTCGTGCCGGTACTTGGAGGTCAGCCGGGTGATGTCGACCAGCCGCCAGCTCTTGGCATCGTCCGTGTAGTTGCCCGAGTAGCTGAGCAGGTAGCTGGGGGGCAGCTTTAAACGAGAAGAAAGCCAGGTGTCAAACCTGCCAAACCAAAACAAGAGCCCCACGGAGAGCGGGTTAACAAGCTACACGGACACACACACGGCGCCACCACGGCTGCTTGGCCACATGCTGGCCCCAGGGGCTCTCTGCCATTGCCATGGGCACTGGGGTGAGGAAAGGCAGAAGCCGTTGGCCGAGGAAATGTACTTTGGAAAAACATCTGGGTCTCTGTTTCCCTTTTAAACCACCCCTCCTCATGAGCAGTGCTGTGGGGTGGGGGGTGAAACACCTAAATGGGGCCTTTTGGGGTGTGTAGAGAGAGGGAGGGAAGGAAGGGAGAGGGCTGCAAGGTTTTGGTTCATGGGGAATCCCCAACATTTTAAAACTTCCTTAACCTTAGAGAAAGGGGCCCAGAAAAGGAGTACTCGACACTTCAAGGGACCCTGAAGAACAGAACCTCCCAACAATAAATGTATTTGGGAACATCAAAATGACATTCTGTTTTGAGGTGGTGGCTTTGCTTGGTAGTGGGGTCAACAGGTGTCCCCCGACGCCACTGGCTGTGTTTTAGCAGCCGGGATGAGAGCACTCCCCAGGCAGTGGCAGAGGTTGGGGTGTGATGGGAGGGATGGGTGGACGCGTGCCCTGGGCGTGCAGCACCACTGTAGCCATGGAGATCTTGCACTGATTTGCTCCCCCTACACAGGCACAGGAGGGGAGCATATGGGCCGGGTAATTGGGCTGTGACAATTTTGTGTGTGTGTGTTTCAGCAGCCCCCTCAGCCCTGCCCACACACGCGTCGCACATGCAGGAGCCGAGGAGCGCGGTGCCTGTTCTGTAAGTGCCTCTGTAACCTGCTCTTGGAAAGCGGCTGAACTCTGACCTTTGTTTTGGGCAACGTCATGCAATCCTTGCCTCCAAAACCTCCTGCCCTAACCCCCTTGCCCCGACGCGTAAGAAAGTGCATCCTGATTTAATCTCACCATAAATTAAAGCCGATAGCTCTGAAGTGAAACAGGAGAGGCAAGAAGTTCCCTGCAGGATCAGCAAGCTGGAGTTAGATGAAAAGACATTAACTAATCTGAAAGCTGATCTAGTATGAGAAGCTAATCTTGTACCAGAAACAGTGGAAACTGCCTCCCTGTACTCGGCACTGGTGAGGCTGCACCTTGAGTACTGTGGTCAGTTTTGGGCCCCTCACTACAAGAAAGACATTGAGGTGCTGGATCATGTCCACAGAAGGGCAACGAAGCTGGTGAAAGGTCTAGATCATAAGTCTTATGAGGAGCAGCTGAGCGAAGTGGGGTTGTTTAGTCTGGAGAAAAGGAGGCTGAGGGGAGACCTTATCACTCCCGACAACTACCTGAAAGGAGGTTGTAGTGAGGTGGCTGTCAGTCTCTTCTCCTCAATAGCAAGTGATAGGACAAGAGGAAAATGGCATGAAGTTGTACCAGGGGAGGTTTAGCTTGGATATTAAGAAAAATTTCTTTGCTGAAAGGGTTGTCAATAATTGGAACAGACTGTCCAGGGAAGTGGCTGTGTCACTATCGCTGGAGGTGTTTAAAAGAGGTATAGATGTGGTGCTTAGGCACATTGTTTTAGTGGTGGGCTTAGCAGTGTCAGGTTAACAGTTGGACTTGATAATCTTAAAGATCCTTTCCAACCGTCTCTTCTCCTCAATAGCAAGTGATAGGACAAGAGGAAAATGGCATGAAGTTGTACCAGGGGAGGTTTAGCTTGGATATTAAGAAAAATTTCTTTGCTGAAAGGGTTGTCAATAATTGGAACAGACTGTCCAGGGAAGTGGCTGTGTCACTATCGCTGGAGGTGTTTAAAAGAGGTATAGATGTGGTGCTTAGGCACATTGTTTTAGTGGTGGGCTTAGCAGTGTCAGGTTAACAGTTGGACTTGATAATCTTAAAGATCCTTTCCAACCTAAATGATTCTATGATTCTATGATCTTTCCTTTCAACTTCCAGTTGGGAAATTGACACAGAGAAATTTTAGGGGGACTAATTTCCTCTGATTTCAGGTAGAAAACTGATTTGATGACAATAGCTGCCCTCTGCCATCAGGGACTAACTGGCATCCTCTGCATGGCCCCTCTTGAAGTCAGCGCCTCACTTCTCTTCCCCACCATGGACCCTGTGCAGCTCAAGTCCAGGGCAAGTATGGGTGCCTGGGAAGAGAGCCTGTCTCCCCAAAATGCTGGTTATTGCCCTGCTTTGCTTTTCGGCTCTAGCTAAATGCCTCCTTCAAAAGATTTTCCATGGAGATGGGGGTGGACCAGAGGTGGAGGAACCCGGTGCCTTACACGAGCAGGTTGGGGCGTTCACGCTTTTCAGTCATTTCAGCGTTTTGCCCAATATGAAATTGAAGCTTCTCTACAATTAGGACATCTGACATGCAAATAAATGCCTTCTTTGGGTTGGTTTGATTTTGTTGGGATTTTTTTTTTTTTTTAAGTTTTTTTTTTTTTTTTCCAGTCTGGTTTTGAGCTAGGACCAAAGAGCAGAGAATACTTGCTACGCCTCACTGTGATTTGTTGTGCATCATGACCCCTCCCAGTGCCTAATCTGCAAAGCAGGCACAGTGTGCCAGGCACGTACAGGGAAGAGATGGCTATGGGCTGGGTTTTCTTGCTTTCTTTTTTTCTTTTTTTAAGTTAAGCACAAATGTGCCTTGTGATTTGGCTGAAGCGTGTGTGTTCAGGGGAGCTCACGTCAGGCAGATACCAGGAAAGCGCCGCCTCCCACATACAAGCAGCACATGGATGTGTGAAATCCAGGGCTGAGCGTTAATTTGAGTGCGGATGGAGCGATTTCCTCCACAGAGCTCCCGGGGGAGAGGCACACGGGCCTGGGAACCTGCCATGGGCCGCAGCAATTCTGTATTTGGCATCATTTCTGGGCAGCGCAGCACTGGCTTGGCACACGTGCTAGATACTTTCAAGATTCATCATCAAGTTCTGCTGCAACAATATTTCAGTCTCGTATGAAGCCTTTTAGCTAAGGGCCTGAATGTGCTTTAATTAAGACTTTCAGTAAGATCTGTGTGAATAACTGGGCCACAGATTACAGATTTTAGATCAACCCAGAACTAAAGGTTGTAGAAAATCAAACTTGTTTTTCTTTTTGCCTGGATGAAATGAAGTATTTCCTTTCAGCCAAAATAATTCTGCTTGCATTTGGAGTTTTATATTTTTTTAAAAAATTAAGTTGTCCTAAAACCAAAAATCAAGAAACTCCATGTAAACCCCCATCAAATTGGAACATTCCAGCTTTTTCAGACTTCCTTCCCATTACTTTTAGCCAAAGCTCATCACCAGGGTTGGCACAAGTCTGCAAATAGTTTTGGTCAGCTCAGTTTCTCAGTGTTTTTGAAAATCTAGTATTTTGCAAAAACTTTTGCTGCGCTCTGCGCTCAGGACAGTTGGTACTCAGGCTTTGGTATCCTCATTTACAGATGGATAAAGTTGGGCAAAGATAAGGGAAGTAAAACACATTCGAGCACAAGATGAGTCACCAGCCGTTCTGGGAACAAAACCCACATCTTCTTACTCGTTAGTTGAGTGTGAATGCATGTCACAGCTCCCGGAAATGATGGAGAATTAATGAAGCATGTTCTAATGAGGATTAACACAGAGAAGCGCCAAGTGCCATCCACCTTTGTGAACATGTGAAAAGGTACACGGGGGTGGATCAAAGAGCATAAGCACCACTGAAATTTCCCCCGTTTAACCTTCCACTTGCCAAAATATCCCAGCTGTACAAGAAATCAAGTGGGAGAACAAGTTTAACCCCTGCAAAGAAAAGCCTGAAGCTGACTGCCTGCTCAGGAGAACATTTTTTAAAACTTACCCTTCCCAAAGTGCCCAGAGCAGAACTGTATGTTATCACTTATTTGTGCGCTGCTTGTGGGGAGCCAACTGCAGGCTCGCAAGAGGAGAAGAAAAGTCTCTGGTTGAGGAAGCCCCTCTACCTTCCCTGAGGCAGGAGCATCGTGCTCCCACGTTTGTGGTTCCACACTCCCAAATCCTGCCCAGACCCTCTGCACACCCACACTCCCTTTCCTGCTGTCCCCCCCGAGGAAAGCCGGTGCGGGGGGGCTCCTGTTTTAACTCACGTAGCACCTCTTTCCTGCACCCCGGTGCAGCACGCAGCTGGCCACCGGCCAGCCAGAGGCAGTTGCTCGTTGCAGAAGGCTACTGCTATTTTGGGCAGGGCTGAAGGAAGCTGCACAGCCCCGGCCTCCCCGGTGGCTAAGCAGGAATAACCGAAACGGTGCACCTGCGACAAGCTGCACACGCGGAGGCTGCTTTGCACCTGGTGGCAGGTCCCTCAAAACCCTGCACAGGAGAGTAGCAAATGGGCTGCAACAGGTTGGGAAACAGGGCAGAAGCCAGCTCCTGTGCCACCTTGCTGCTGCGGAGAATAAAACGTAGGGCAGCCTGCTCCCCGAACGCACCCCCAGCCCCTGCAGGCTCTCACCAGCCCCTGTCAGCTATCAGAATGCAGGGATTGCAAATCCATCCCCTTCTTTTGGGACAGGAGCTTGGGCTGGGAGACACCCAGCACTGCTGACCTGGCCCTTCGTAGTGCCCCTGCACCCTAGTTACCGTGTCACCCTTGGCACGAGCTGGGAGAGACAAAAAGCCAAGAGGACCAAAAGCCAAGAGGGCTGGGACCCCCGGTGTGCCAGGGCGAGGGGTGCCCTGGCCTAACAAAGCCACAAGCTGCCCTTTTCCAACAGCAGCCAGGGAAGGATGGATGTTCAGTATTACAAGTCCATCCCAGACAGACCATTATTATGGTTTTACTATGCTACGTTTTATAACATAGTTTAAGGTAAAAACGATGATTTGTCCAATATTATACTACTTACATTATAGCATTAAAAATACAATTTTACTATAATAATTTCTCCCCCCCCAAGGCTTTTATATCTATAAAAGAAAGTGCATATGGCTCTATAAATCATATCAGACCCAATAAACCCTTCTTCTGCCAAGCACTGCCTTTAACTTTCTCCTCAAATACACTGGCAACATTTTCCCTGCTGTCGTCAGATATGCTCTGCTTTTGAGCCTAAAACTGATTGGATCAGTCCAACGACCGCTTGAGCAGCATCTGTGACATCAACTTCGAGGCAGATGCAATTTCTTCTTCTGTCTTCAAATTCTCATAGAAACCTCCCAAAAGCGTACTAATAATTTAGCCCCATCTATTTCTGAGCATGTAGGTAACCTGACGTGCAAAAGTCCTCATGCCTCAGGCAGGTTTAGATCGCTTTTGATCTCAGTTAATGTGCAGGTGAAATTCTGCACATTTGTGTTGTTGCACCTGGTACAAAATTATATAGCATGTTTATATGTTTGTAGTTAACATAGTCCATTGGGAGCATACAAAACTAATCCCTCTTTGCCTTTACTCAGGTGCTTATAATGAAATACTTCCAGTACATCTTAACAAGCTGATTTCTTCCTTGCCTCTTCCCTTCACCCATCATTGCCTTGAATTGTTTCGGAGCTGCACTCTATGCAGAAAGTTGTGTCTTTTACTTCTGCTTTCAAATTACAATTCAGGGCTGAAGCCTGATCATGTTTGTGTGGCTTTAAAAAAAAAACAGAGACAAAGCGGCAGCTTATAGACATTAATTAAAGTACTAGGCACTGTAATTGAAACTAGGCACTAAGTTAGTCTTTGCATTGTCGTTCATTAAAGCACTTGGAAATACTAACAGGCAACGTTCAAGTTACTATGCAGAATGCTTTAAAAATTACTGTGCTGAGTTTCTGACCTTATTTCTTCTTTAAAGAATTTCTTGCAAATGGATGTCCCAATGCAGGCGTTGCATTTATCAAGTCCCAGGAAAGTCCGGCCAAAATTGTAGCTGGGTTTGATGTGGGGCGCAGACGGAGAAGCTGTTGCTGCTGTGGAAGGGTTACAGCTCAGAGCCAAAACCAGGAGCAGCATCAACGGATCTACAACTCTGGACCAAAGGCAACGTATCCAGCGCCCCATCTACAGTAGTGGAGAGCTCTGCCTTTTGCAAGTTACCCCTCTTTATGCTTTCGGTCTCTTTTTAATGACCTCAGCCTGCAGCAGTGAACCCCAAAACACAGCAAGACACACTGGTTGTGGGAGACCCCGCCACAGTCCCCATCCTGCCAGCTGGTCACTGGCTCTATTGGCTTGAGGTTTGGGTGGGAAAGATATGATGTAGGGTGGGGAGAAGGAAATACATGGAGGATGCAGATAACTTGAGTTGCCATGGTTACCTTTCCTTTACTTGGTGCAGCTGCTTCGGCCCCTGCTGACCCTCCCATCAGCCGACTTGGAAAACAACACGAAGAAGTGCTCATCTGCACTTTGTGCAGACAAATGAAGGATATCCTGTCGCTGGACCAAAGGGCATGTGCGGGACACTCAGTAAAAACTGATTTGGAAGGAATAATAGTGTGGCAGAAACGCACATTTTACCAGAAGCCAAACCCTTAGCCTCGCTTTATTCCTGGAGATTTGTGAAGGTGCACTGCTCAACTTCTCGGATGCTTTCTTGGCTCAGTTTCCCCTTCTCACAGAAGTGCTGAAAAGACCGTCAGGTGTAATCATTGCTGGTTTGTTTCTTGAAAAAAGTGTCGTTTAAAAGCAATTGCACCTCAGTGTTTCACGCCGTGAAAAGCAGGATAGCATGAAGCTTTCCAAAACACCCAGCTGACGTAACAGCTCAGCCTCTAAGCTGCTCTTAAAAAAATGGGGCTTTTCAGCAAGACTTGCGTGCTTTTGAATACCTTTTCCTGATGGTCCTGGCAAGGGAAAGGAACTGGAGAAAGGGACGGGGGCTAACGCAGGAGCTTGCCAAAAGTTTTGAATGCGCTTAGAGACTACTGCAATCACACCCAAAAGCAGTTTGTGTTGGGCTAAAGACTTGAAAGTTACGGAAACTGCTGATTACCCATCCTGGCTGGGATGCTGGGCACAGGACTACGCCTCTCCTGGGCCCAGGGTGGCTGGGCTGCAAGCACGGGCCCTGGCGGACTGCTGGAGGCAGCTGTTTGGGGCCCAGAAAGCAGAGCTTGTCCCTTGTTGTACCCTGACCCTAGGCAGTACAGCACATCATGTACTGCTGCGGTGGCACCAGGCTTTGCTCCTCTCCCATCCCCAGCTGCCATGGTTTGATTGACATGGGAGGCTCTCCTGGGCCGTATCTCACTGTGGGAGTATGGAGGAGCAGACTGAGGCTTTGGTGACTTCCTGTCCTCTCAGCTGGACCACTCACACTATGTGGGTAAGCCATTTCCTAGCACATTTTTTTTTAAAGGAAAAAAAAGGTGCTCTGTAGCCATTCTTTATTACCCCCTCCAGCCTTTAACTGCAGTCTGGTGGGACTAAGGGACATGTGAGCTGCAGGGGTGCGTTGCTTTCCGGGGGGGCAGCTGTAGGAGGGTGATCCCAACAGAGCAAGGCAGCTCTTTCAAGCACAGAAGCTCATTAGTTGTGGCACTTGGGAGATCCGGGGTCTCTCCTCGACTCCATACCCCTGTGAGAGGTTGCTTCATCTCCCGGTGTGCGCCTACATGCAAAATGGAGATAGTGACATTTAGGGTTTGTCTACAGGGCGCAGCAGAGACAGGAAAGGATAACGAGCCCTGCTGACAGGGAAGGGGGATGTAATGAACCCCGCCAGTGCTGCAAACCAGAGGGGCTGGGCGGTGCTGGTGTGCCAGCGGGTGCTTTCACTGCACAGTCCTGCACTCTGCCATGCTCACAGTTGGCATTATACTCCAGTATAAAGCTCTTTGAAATTTGCTGGTGGGAAGAGCCATACCAGAGCTAACTGCTTCCCACATCCAGAAGTTCACCCTTGGCATTCCCTATTGCCTGTACGTTGCTCCTTTCCCCCACGCAGAAACCAGCCCTTCCCACTGTTTCCTGCCCATGGCTCCGCAACACTGTCCCTGTTCACATTGCTCCCTGCCCAGCTGTTCTCTGCATAGTACCAAAATTAAACGCCAGCAATCTGTCTTTATCTTCAGTATGTAATATATGAACCACGTATCCTTCAGTTACTTTAATATTTTGATTGCCTGCCTTTGGTCTTCCATTTTCCTTTGTAATTTTAAGAGCAGAGGCCCAGGGTTCCAACTCCTAGCGCCTCAGCCTGCCCTGCCCCATGGCAACCCATGGAAGAGGGAGGGTTTCAACCCCTGGGGCCTCTGGGCCTTTCCCACAGCAAACCCTGTATTCTGGCACAAAACCCCCACTACACGGGTAGCAGGGGTTCTGTTCTATTAATGATGCCTTGATGGCTTTGTTGTTACTGCACTTCTGTGTTGTTTAGGCACATGTAAAGCAATGTTTATCTTTCCCTAGGAACAGCATGTGTAATTGTGTTTTTGTACAGTGTACCACACCTGCATCACCTTGAAGTGTTATAAAGCAACATTTTATCCAAAGAGTGGGAGCTGCTCTGCCATCCCCACCTCGAGATTGCTGCTGGCATCTGCACTTGCCCCCAGGGTCTGAGCCCCCTCGTTCCCTCAAGTGTTTTTGCTTGGGCTGGGCTGTCTCAAGCACAGATGATGTGTGTAGGAAACACTCAGTCCCGCTCACAGCACTAAAAACAAAGCTTAAAAATGAGTACACATACCTCCAATCTGGCCTAAAATCACAGCTGGGAAACTGTGGCTTGATGTATGTTGCGAGAGGGGCTGCGCTTCTGAGAGGTGGTTCAGGAGGTAATGTCAATACTGTATTTGTTTTCCTTTCCTTCTGGTAACACATAGGTATTGAGGTCCACAGATGCCTTGTAGGTGTTCTGCCCATGCCAGGTGGGAGTAGTAGCTCTGATTTTTAGGGCACTGATTGCAGTGGTGTCTGCTGGAGCTCCCGATGGGTTGGTCCTAACGGCCCCATGGGACCTTCACAAACCTTGTAACAAGACATTTCTGTGCAACACCATTAATCACATGAGAACGTGGAGCCAGTTACCCTAATGGAAAAGCCTATGTAGTTTTATAGAAGTTATAATTTCTAAAAATTTCTAGTATGGACCAAAATGCATGTACTGCCTTATCAAAGACAGACCAAGTGCAGAAAACCTTTTGAAGTGGTTTCTACCAACAGACGTTAAAGGGCTTAATTAGCCTGATCTCTCCTTTCTCCATATGCCATGAGGAGTGTAGAATTCCACTCCTGGCTGCAACCCTGTAGGCACTGGATCCACTGGGTCCCCAAAACGTCCCATCTCTGCAGACCCCAATGGCTGTGGATTTGGAGGGGAATGGCTGCAGTTTTTGACTGCTCATCGAGGCAGGAGAAGACTTGTCTGTCCCTGCTGCTGGCTCTGGAGGAGATGAGGGGCAAGCAGGCTGATTTTCCCAGGGCATGAAATACACCTTTAAATTAATGCACCCAATCTGTTGGGTGGATAGTCTCCACCCAGTCCACTCATGCAGTCCAGCTGTTCCCCACTGCCTCTTTCCACTCTGGTCCTTCCTCACCTCATCCTGAGCAACACTGGCAGCCCCCAGAGTGGGTTTCACTCCGGTGGAGCCTCGCAGCCCCCATCTCCCCATCTCATTGGCGCTGCTGGCTGGCTTACCCCATGCCAAGCGCCGTGCCAGCTCTGTGCTCTGGATCTAACTGGGACACTGGAGATGGCTTTGCAGAGCAGAACACATTTTTAGTTAATTAGTTAATTAATTAGTTCTGTTTAATCACCACTAAATGCTTCGGAACAGACCAGATGCAGAGGAGCAGAAGGTGTTGCTCCCCAGTGGATGTTACCACCAGAGTCCTCGCTGCTACTGATCTGCATTTGCTCATAGGGACCTCGATGCTTGGGAGACCTAAGCAGCAGGTTTCAGATGTCCCATCACCTCATTTTCCTCTTCAGCCCAGGTTTACTGCTGCAAAAGAGCCCTCTCAGCAAGTACGGGGTTGCTGAGCAACAGAATATTGCCTGGTAGGTTGCGGGAGGGCTGCATCTCACTGCCATGCACAGAAAAGAAACAAAATACAGGAAAAATCAAGCTTTTTCTGGAAGAGGAGAGGCTACTGCTCTTCCTGAGGTCTTCAGTGGGTCCTGCCTGGGTCTTGCTGCCTGCAGGGCCCGGATAAGACCTTGGCTGCTGCACAGAGCGGCTTCGCGGGACAGGGTGGAAGTCAGTTCAGGGTGTGGTGCAACATGATTATTCTTAATAGTATTTTTCATTAATCACATCCAAGATAATCATTAAACTACTGCCAAGTAACAAGTACAGACTTGATATCGAGCTGCTTATCACTTCAGTCCCAGTTCAGGCTGGATTTGCGGATTAATTGCTAGAGTGCCTTGACACACTTTCAATTCTTTCAAAACAAAAAAAATGTGTCTTTTTGAATGCTACAAAACTCATAACATTTGGGAGGATGCGATCACTTCCTTTTTCTGCATTTTCCTCCTGATTGCATGATTATGAAAGAAACATCTGTTTTAAAGTGATCTGCAACAGAAAATTTTTGTTCCAGTTGGATTTGTAATGGACAACTTCTGTTATATGCTCTTATTGTCCCCACCCCGTTTCGTTCCCTTTTTTGCCTGCTAAAAGATGCAAGAGAAAGGGAGAGGAAAAACAAGCAAGCAAGCAAAAACCACTGCCCAGACTACAAATACAGACAAAAAGGGGCCACTGAGGTGTGGGTGTCAAAGACCACAGCTGAGCTGGTAGACCGTGTTTATACTTCGAGTCACTATGAGAAGATTTGAAGTTTTGTGTGTGTGCGTATGGATTTTTTTACATTTTGAATCAATGAAAATACTAAAAGGCGAATGAAAATTTGACATGTTTTTTGCCTCACCAGGAAATATTTCCTATTGTTTGATAAGCCTGGGTGTAATTCATAAGAAACATCAATAATCTTCTCTATTGATAATATAAGAAAATAGGTACTGTTCTGTATCTGTGATATTTTTTTGATTCTCCCTGACTCCATTCTTCTGCTGCAGAAGAGGAAGCTTGCTGTTCAGAAATCTCTGCCTTTGCATACTGGTAGGCAGCTGGAGGAAAAATCCAGCTAGAAGAAAAGCCTCAGGCACTGTGGCCAACAGATAAGGACAGTTCTAGTTTGTGAAAGTCTGAAATGTCAGTACAAAAGGCCACCAAATGCTATCAGCTACTGTAGTGTTTGCAGCATTTATGGGAGACTGTGCCAAGCAGTGAAAAGCGTGGAAGAGGATCCCAGATTTTGTTGCATCAGTGTCCATAGACAGAAAATGAGATACAAGTATTTTGAGCCTAAGGGAAAATGGTAGTGAAAAGAAAATTGGCTGCACACCAGATCAGGGTGTGCTGGTCACTCTGTGCACAAACCATGCAGGAAAGAGGCGAGGAGGAGCTGTCTGGAAAGGGAGCAAAGCCCCTTGTCAAAGAGCACTTGCCCTCTGTTGATGGTGGCCTTGCAAACACAAAAAAAAAATAGGATCGATTGTGCTCCTGGACCACTCGTTTGGCAAAGCAGCTCCTTACGTGGAGTTCAAGCCCACGTGACTGCAATTGAAGCACTGGTGCGTGCATCGTGATTTTCTTTGACAATACTGCAGCAAAGAAACAAAGCATCCTTCCCCAAGCAAAATAAATAACTAAATAAGATCCTCTTTCTATAGAAAAGGAGAAATATTTTCACATCACACAGTTTTCCAGAAGGGAAAGACCTACCCACAATATTTTTCTTGGGTATGTGCTATTGATTCTGTGTCCCAACAGTTAAAAGGATTAAAAATAATGCAGACTTTTTGGTGTTGTAACTTCAGATTTTCTATCAAATTCCTCTGCGAGGCAGAAGCAGGACAAAACAGGGTCATCTACAATAAAAATGGCATGGCAGGGAGACACTCTTGGAATGGGCTGCCTAATGAACTGGAGCTGTTAAAATAGCAGCCCGATTTCCAAGACTAAAGTGAAACACACTTAAAATATGGGTCCAAAAAGATTCCTTCTGAACTAGTTACCAGGAAAAGGAAAAATCGTTAAAAAAATATACCCCCAAAGAATAAAACATGACAGATGTTTGATCCAGTGGCAGACTACTGACTTTGTCAAACTATGTATTTCTTTCTAAATATCAATTATTTGGTTCCATTTGGTTTCTGTCTACCTGATTGGAATCTCTGGTTAATTATTTTTGAGTGGGACTATGGCAATCCATATTTTTCAACGGCTGTATCCTTCCAGCTGTCTGGATGCAAGGGGAGGTCAGGTAGTTTGTGAGAAATATGTGAAAACTGCTTTGACTAACCTTGGGACTGGTCTCAACCAATACCCAGTGCTAGGACAGGGAATTCAACTATGAATTTTAACAGTACAGGTGCATTCTAGGCAGTGACCTTTGTTTTTCCCTGTATTCTGGAATGTTCTTGTTATCATGCAACTGATATTTGCAGGTGACAATAGCAGAGACACTTTTCTACACTCATTAACAATTTTTGATATATTCAGGCATCAATTCCTGTTCAGGTGAGATCAGAGTTGATGCAGACTAGGTGCTCTTGTGTCTGGTACAAACATGAACACGTTTTTAAAATCTGGCCTAATCTAGAAGTGTATTAATTGGAAGGAAAAATGAATCAAGACATGAAATGTATTGGTTTTCTTTGTAATTTTTCATAGCTCTCTTATAACTCTGGCTTCTATTCTCTTCTGTCTATAAATCTGGTATTTTAGTATTTTGGTAACTAGATGTGTGACCTAGGCCACCTCCCTTCTCTTTACCTATTTACTCCCACTAGCCTTCTCTTTGCATTTCCTAAGAAAGAGCAATTGAACGAAGGAGACTTCTCTAAAGCCCCCCAGGTCTAAGCAGACTGTTAAAATCTGGAAAACCTTTTCTACATGTAAGCATTGTTGTCTGGGGTCCTACAGTGTGGAGCAGTAGAGCATATACATAAATTATATTTGTTTGGGCTTGAGGAGGACTGAGGTACATGATGCAGTGCTTTATTTCATTGGGGCTTACATGTCTGGATCCAGATTTTCTAGGATAGGCACCAAAATCCCAGTTAATGAAGCGGGGTAAATGAATCAATTCCCTAAATGTGACTTAATCTTGGACCAAGTTCAGTCATGAAATTAAAGAAAAACTGAATAGCTCGTGATCCATGAGCAGTGGTCAACCCCAGCCTGTACAAACTCTGTAACACAGTCTGTAATGCTTTGGCTGCACATTACATTGCATATGTTACCAGGCATCCTTGAAGGCTTGTGACATACTCCAGCACATTGCCAGATTACAAAAAAAAAAAAAGAAAAAGAAATGTTAAAATCTGAGTTTCAATGGTTTTATAGTCAAACTGGGGACCATACTTGGCTGTAGAGGAGAAATACTCTAGAAAACTCCTGGAAAGCAATTAGCAAGGAATCTGAGTTTCAATGGTTTTATAGTCAAACTGGGGACCATACTTGGCTGTAGAGGAGAAATACTCTAGAAAACTCCTGGAAAGCAATTAGCAAGGAGGTGCCACTTCTTTTCATCAAGTTGCTTTGCTCCATTGCCAGTTTATTACTTCAGTCTTTAACCTCCACGTGGGGCAATCCTGCATGTCAGCCTCCCTTGTCTCATGCACTTCTTCTTCCTTCCATTGCTGCTTTTGCTTCTACCACCTCTGCTTGCCCAGGTGCCATGTTCCCTGTGAAACACCCACATGAGACAGCAGCTTTTATGCTAGCTGGGGTGTCTTGGGGACCAGCACTGGTTGCAGAGCAGAGCCTCATGGAGCTCCTTGCAGATGGGTTACCTTTGTGGGAGGCACAGCCAGGCAGCTCCAGGGCTTGGTGCACTCCTCCGTCCCTGATATCCCAGATACTACAAACCTGTGGCATCCTGTCAATGCAGGGATGTAACTGGCTGCTCTTTCTCACTCTTCCTTAACTCTCCTGTGCCTTAGTTATTTTCTTGTGATTTTTAGCATCCTTAAAGTAAAACAGTGACAACTTTGAAGATCCATGTTAGAAAATGTGTGCAATCACCTGTGCACACACACACACACACAGATTCATGAGGATACGTGGGCTGCTCTTCCTCGCATTTTCAGTGACTTTATATCTGCAGTTCTGACACCAAATGAACCTAGAAGAGGAAAATCAAGAAAGGGTTAATTAAAAAAAAAAAAAGTGCAAACTTTGCCTTGTTTGCACTGATCTTACATCAGTTTCCATGGAAATGGAAGTAGAACAAGCCAAGAGCAGTGGTGTAGCCAACTTCAGCTGCTGGCTTCTAGTTCTTGCTTCTGTTTCCATGGAAATAGATGCCAAATCAGCAAAAAATAAGGTAACTTGTTTTAAAATACTAGAGTTTTAAAGGCTTGTCCTTATTTAACCTCAGGAAGATAGCTGGTGAGGGGAGGCAGCCAGCAACAAGTGAAAACTTTCAGAGGCTCTTTCAACGGCTGACTGCTTGTTGAACTCTGTAGAGAGTGAATTCACAGGGCAGCTACTGATCTTTAGAAACATTTTGTAACTTTCCTCCATGTCCTAAATAAAATACATTTTTCTCTTGGCTTGGATAGTCACAGTAGTCTCTAACAAGCCAAACTGACTAACAGCTCCTTGCAATGCAACTGTGCAACAACTTCTTAGGCTGTCTTTGCCTCCAAGAGTTCAGAAAGAGATGTGCTTTTCTCAGAGTTACAATAAGCAAACTTCTCCCATTCCAGAAACAATACCTTGTCTCTCAAAGTTTTGAGAGAGAAGCAAAGGAGGAGTAGCTGGGGGAATTCCTGACAGTGTTTTACAACAAACATTCCACTTTCTTTTTTTATCTAATCTGGGAAGGCAAAATTTCACCGAGATAAAAGAAGTTGACCATAACCTATTGCTTATAGCAAAATGTGGATGTGGAAACAGGAAAATATGAACAGAATCCAACCAAAAAAATTCTACTGTAATCTCAAGAACTGAAATTTCATCCAAAACTCAATTTATTAAAACTAACTTTAATAGAAAGTTATTTCAAGGGTGGAGGTTGGCTTTTGATCCTTAGCTATTGCTGTGGTGGAACTGGCTGCAGGGAAGAGTATTTCTTGGTGGGAAGTTGTGTGAGGGCAAAGATGAGAGTCCCATCCTTGGCACCATTCTTCTTTTTGTTGCTCATAAATTGGGCTTGTTCCCAGGTATCTTCCACCTCTTTCTTCCCCCGTAGCCCCTTTTGCTTACATTCTCCTCTGGAAGTTCTTTAATAGGCTGCAAACACACCCTAAGACAATGGATCATATCAAAGGTCACTTGTGTGCCCCTTTTTGGTAGCAGCATATCTCTGGAAGCAAAAAGTGTAGGTATATGTTTAAGAAGAAAAAATCTTGGCTGACATTTGTGGGGAAGCAAATGCAATTCTAATGAGACATTTCTTCATTTGCAATATTACATTTTTCCTTTTAATGACATAAAATCTGCTCTTGCAAGGACACGTGCTTCACTTCACACACTAAGTACTTTCCCTTGGGCTGCCAAGGAAGTAAATAAATGAAGACTGCAGGCCAACCTAATTTTAAAGAAGTGGATCAGGCCTGGACTGGGGCCTCACAGTTGTTCATTTTCGGTATTATAACAATGCCCTCATTTTCTGACGGCTGTCGATCTTCTTTGAAGAAAACCCAAGAAACATCAAGACCTTCAAGAAATTGCCAAAAAAGGTAGAATTTTTTGCATAAGGAACCGTTTAAAACATGGGAGATCTTTTTTTTTTTTTCTTTTCTTTCTTTTCTTTTTCTACTGCACACAATGTCTTAAAATTCAAGGAACTCGCTCTGGCTTTATCAAATGTTTATTGCTGCTGTTGCTGCTGTGATGTGATTGCTTCGAAGCTGGTTTTGAGCTGTTGGGGTCCTGCTTGAAGGGAAAAAAACAGTGCTGTGTTACTTATAATCCTCCATGGCATTTCACTAGTGTTTCACCTAGAAAAGCTTTAGTCTCTGTTAGAATGGAAAAAAATATCAGGGAAGCAATGCAAAGCCAATGCATACATTTTAAGGGGAATGGGGAGTTGAGAGCGCCACTGCTCCCCAGGTGTTTGCAATTAAACTTTCAATGTACCTTTTTGACTCTTCATTACACAACAGCTCATCATCCTTCAGGCTTGCACCAGCGCTTCCAGGCCTCCAGGTCACTAACCCGCATAAAGTTCGTGCCCCTTGACTTGCAATGGTTAAATCTCACAGGGAGTGAAATAGGAGCTATTTGCCAACTTTTCTGCGAACAGCTCATAGCACCATAGCATGACTCAAGGGATCATGAGAACAAACTACAAGAGCAGCAAGTTGTGGAGCCAAATCCAAGGGAAAAAAAAAAAAAAGTAAAAATTAAAGAGCAAGGTCTGACATGAGGACCTTGCGGCAAAAATTACACACCTGCACTTTTCTGTGAGTTTCATAACGTTGGCAGATCAATCTTGCTGCACTAGGCAATCCAGAATGGCCCTGTCCTGGGCATCCTGCTCTGCCAACTGGCTTGGCCCTGTGTCTACCCCTGCCCCGGGGCCATCCCCAGGATGCCGCAGCAGATGGGCACTGAACATGGTGTGGCAGGAAGGATGGAAATGTCCAAGGTGAACGTGGGCCATCCTGTGCTTCTCCTGTAAAGTGACCATTCCCAGAGCAGACACGGCTCCCATCAGGCAGGAGTATCTCATCAGTAAGGTGGAGCAGCAGCAGCCACCAGGCGCTTGTCCCGGGCACAGGATGCCACCGCGCTGGGAATATCCCTCCCCCTTTTGGCTCTGGCCAAAAGCCACTGTCCGTGAAAACCTCCTCCTAGAGGCACCTGATGATGCTGGATGGTGATTGAATTATATGTAAAAGAATGATCACACTCATCCCTACTGGTACCCCATGCTGAACAGGGAGAAGTAGACAGGTAGGACGTGTGGATTGCTGCGGACATGAGGTGAGCACAAAGGCTGAGCTGCATTTGCCCCCTGATACCTGCTGGAGCTGGCACCTGAGGGTGCTCCCAGCCTGGTCCCAGGAGTCTAGGGACCAGCCTTTCTTCCAGGCTCTGGTCCCAAGTTGTCAACCATCTTGTGCCAAGCTTCTTACCCTTCAGGATCCTTGTTGCTCTCCTGATTCTTGATGCAAGTGTTTTTGGGGCACAGCAGAGTGGACATGCACAACACCTTGCCCCATGAGAGCCCCCTCTGCAACTAAGGCAAGTACTAGCAAAGAGCATATGTGACCAGAAAAGCAGTGTGATTGCTTTGCTCCAAAGCTCAACCTTGACTGGGATTCAGCCTTCGTCCAGACATCTCACCGGTGGACTCTTGGTACTTACGAATTGTCTCAGTGTCTGCAAAATTTTTAGGTTAATTTAGCTCATTTGCTCATGAGCTTAGGTCATAGGGACAGTCACAGAATAACAGTCGTGTCACTTTTTTCCCCCTCCTTTATCCATGAGTGGATAAGGCTGCTTTGTGTATTGCTTGCATCATGTACCTGCACAGGTTTTTAATCTTTTTATTGTTTGTACTAATGGTTTTAATTCTGGAGGTTTTTGCATTGGAAATGGAAGGTCTGTAGCTTTCACAGCACAGATGGGAGATAAAAGCACCATAATCACAGAGCAGGGTCAATGAGACTTTTTCCAGGAAGATGCTAAAGGCATTATTTGGCATTAACAAAGAAAGGGATAATTAGAAAATATGCAAAGAAGGTTTTATTCCTGTAATTAATTTCAAAGCTGGAAGTTCCCTAGTGCTCTTCTGTTCAAAAGTGACAGCATATGAACCCTCGCAGAGGAGATATGTCTTAATCATAAATCAGAAACAGGGGGGAAATTGGAATTTGTGTTTCCATGGACTTTAAAAAGAAAAAGCTGTAGTCAGGGGTTGATGTGTACTCTGACTCTACGTGAAGAAATTACAATTATATAAGTATTGACACGTTACATGATAGGGAAGAGGAGGATGTAACCAAACGTGGTTTCCTGGGAGACTGGGCATTCCTCTCCAGAGAAATACAATGCTCAGAAGTCACTTCGATAGCTTGAGGCTGTGCCTACGTTTACAGCTGGTTTTTTTCACAAATTTCCTACAATTACTATCAGCTCCACTGATGGTGGCAATGATGGAAGTAAATTTCCTCTAGCTCCCATCATTTTAACACAGTCAAAACTGTTTCTGAACAAGTCTAAATGGCTCTGCTTTAGGAATACCAGCAGCCACAGACGTCTTGGTTACAGCCTTGCTCCCATCTGGATCTGCAACTTTTTAACAGGTAACATTAGCACCTTGCAATGCACTAAGATCAAAAGTAAACAAAGGAAAATGGTGTGCCCAGCTCTCTGTATATATACCTTTTTATCCCTTCTGCCCCCCAGTCCATGGCTGTCGACCCCATCACCGTATTCAGCAGTTGCCGTACTGTTTGGTGCAAAGCACGCCGCTTGTGAAGCCATCGTCCGTGCTACAAGAGATGTGGTTTGACAGCTTCAGCACTGCTGGTTTTACTTAGAAACCCTGGATCCCCTCAAGGCAGCTGATGTTGCACACAGAACCGCCCATTTAATATTAAATTTTATATTGGGGTTTTTTGCTTGGCTTTGGTTTGTTCTGGGTTTTGTTTGGTTGTTGGTTTTTTTCTTTCTTTTTTTTTTTTTTTTATATTGGCTGCTTTACAGTTAGACTTCTTAGTTTAATCTGAGTTGAACTGAGGTATTGTTACCTTTGTACTGTGGGTAGCACTGGCTTGGCTGATGAGTGGTGTAGGTGAACACAACTCTCATCGTGTCTCCTCACACCATGAGGCATTTACATCCTGCACACACTTGCAAGTTCACATTTGTGTATGTACTTGTAGGACTGACTCTAGAACCATCATCCCTTCAGCTACAGTGTAGCACATATATATATTTATATGTACCACCACTCACATGGAAAAACTGTGCACATGCACACACACTTGCATGATCTCTTTGCAATAACTTTTGCGCTCAGTTGCTCATGAGCTTGGTTAGGTCTTCTCTCTTACATTCAGCTCCAGCTTGCAGGTGGCAGGTGAACTTGGCATCTTGGATTAAAAAATGCATAAAGGTAAGCTATAGCTTTATAAGCATATATGGCTTTATTTTTTCCCAGTTAATTCAAAGACAATCCTTCTTTTATGTTTATTAGCTTGTTGTAGGTCCCACTCTAAAGTTTCCTTGCTTAATGCACAGAAATATGTGCACGAGCTTATCACAGCGTTATACACAGCAGCTCAGAATGTGCAGATAATATTCACTGGTAGCAGCAATGATGGTGTATTGAGTATTTCTCAATGCATGGATAGAGTGTTTTTAAACAGCAGTTTCCTTTTCTATTACTTGCTATTTTCTAAATTCTGTTGTCATTACGTGAGCTTCAACACTTTGCTCTCAAGTAAGTGATGCTATTTAAATTCTCCTGGAAATATTTTTTTTGCACGTGCAGGAATTAAAACATTATTTGTGTGTCCCTTGCAGAAATATCTTGTGGAAACGCTAGTGGTTTTCTTACCTCACAGCTGTATCCAGGGAATGTTTCTGAATTTACCATTTCAAATCACTACAGTGATGGCTTAACTCAAGACAGATGAGCCACTCTCCTCCTTCCAATAAAATTATTTTCTCCTGATGTGCGTGTGGTTCAGTCTCATTCTTGAATATAAGCTGGGAAAACCACCCCACTCACTGTCATAAGTTAGTCTTTGGCCAGCAGTTGGTCCCTCCATGCATTGCTTTGGATACACAGCAGATGCCATAAAGGTGCTGAGATGCTGCCTCTGTCCCACAGCTGAGGGAGTGCTCACTCCAGCTGAGGAGCATCAAGCTGGTGAAGACCCTTCAGTAAGGAAGGGGACAGGTCCACAGGCAAGCAGGATGCAAGGGCTCATGATCAAGAGAAGGACTCTTCTCCTAGGACTTACAGAGCTGCTTTCCCCTGCAGCAGCGTTAAACTCCTAATTTTTTTCAAGTTCTGATCAGCAGCTTTGCCATCTGATTTTGGATTTCCATCCAGTACACAACTGTTGAAGCTCCCCTCTGAAATCCTCCCAGCACCTTTTTTTCTCTTTGCTTTTTTGCCCTTGCCAGTAATTTTGTATTTTGTGAACGACCTTATTCCTCAGTTTTTGTTACTTTGAATACAGTTGTAATGCAAATCTTTTTTCTCTTTTATTCATTTATCTCTTCACAGAATAAATTTTACTAACTTTGGCAGGAAGAAAGTTTTAAATTTTAAATGTATGGTTTATTTTGCAAAGTAGCACCAATTATTTCTGGGTTGTAATAATAAAAAATCAAGTTTGCAGAAAAGTATAGATATGAATGTCAGGTATCTGGGGCATCTTACAAAAATACAGAGTTAGACAAAGGAACAAGAGGCCTTGCAGGGGAAATATCAATAGAAATTTTAAAGCTCAAAAAATTACAATTTTTGAGAATATTTAGATTTTATATTAACACAAGCAAAAATCTTTGTTTAGTATACAACATAAAGACATGACAAGACACAATGTCATTCTTTCACAGCACATGTAAGATATATTATGATACACCACAGTAACTCTAACACAAAAAACTTCAAAGACAACTTAGTAATAGAATGGTTAATATAAATTTTGTGAAACATTCAAAAGGATATCAACAGATTAGGCCAAAGTATAGAATTTAATTTTTTAAAAAAATATACAAAATTTCATCCCTTTTTGGCAATTGTAAATGTAACATTTGGCTAAATAAGTTTTGAAACTTTCACACTCAAAACCTTTCAGTAGTTGATCAGACTGTGGAATTAATTTTTGCACAAATCTTCTTGAACCTTTTGATTGGTTTCCCAGTTGTCACTGGGAATTGATCATAAAAATCACAGAAGCAAGCTTAAAATTATTTGAATGTCCCTAGAGCTCAGAGACAACTAAATTTTAATTTATTTTTAGTTATTTCACTTTTCCTGCTCTTTGCCCTTCCAGAAGACAGGGCAACATTTCGGCCTGTCCTGGAAAGGGATCTGGCTTGACTACAGGCAACTCCTGCTTATGGAGGGACCCAAAATAGACACCTGGCTCATACCCAAGCAATAGTTTCCAAGTGAACCAGCTCACATCTCCGTCTCAGTGATCTCTTTCTCATACAGAATCAGACTCTGCCACCTTGTTCATGCTCACGTTTACTCCTCAAGAAATAACACAAGCTACTTCCAGAAGCAAGCACTATTCCCTGTGAATAGGCTTAGCACAATCTAGATCTTAGAAATGGCCTTTCTTTGCGGAGATGGACCTCATTTGCTCCAAGCCCTTTGGCTGTGGCTGTCCTACTCAGCCTCTGCTGGACCACCGCAAAGACTTTTCTTTCAGCCTGAGTCATCCCGGCGCTGCCCTGGTCATCGGGCAGGAGGCAGGTCTGTGCGGGAAGCACAGTCCGTAGGCTGTCGTGGGCTGCTCCCATCCCCTTTGGAAGATCTGACACACCGCCGCGATTTATTGGCAAGGTATTTTGGACTTCAAAGCAAGAAAAAGAATTCAAATTCATGATTTTCTTTGCTGTGAAAGGGAAATTAGTTTCTTACCCACTCCTCCTTCCAGTCCGGGATATGACTCAGTCCCTGATAGTTCAAAGATGATCAGAGCTGATACTGGATTTCTTTTGTGAGATGTGTTGTTGCTGTACTAAATGCTTAGGATAAAAATACCCTCTGCGGCAGTCTGCCGCTGCACTGGAAAACAAACAGGACTTCTTCCTTTAAATTGACTGTTACGTAGCTGGAGGTAGATTGCTTTTCATCTAGACTTCAGTCAAATGTATCGTTTTAGGACTTCTCATCTAATACAAACTAAAAATCTTGTAAAAAGAATGAAACATACTCGTGCAATTTGGGTAGTGGTGCTAACTGGGGAATATACATCACGAGGAATGATTCCAGAAAGGTTTACTCTTTTGCTGGGCTTTAAAAAGAAAAATATCACAAGGAAACACAGATTGTTTGTGGTGCTAACAATGCCTATTTTTGAGGGTCTCTGGTTTCCTGTGGCGCCTCATCCTCAATGCACTTTATTGTGAACATGTTGGCACACATCCTTTTCCCAAGCCAAAAGCCACCTGGCAGATGCAGCAGGAAGAATGAAAAGCAACATCCCACTTTCAATGGTAAATTCTCAACCTGTGCATGATTTGCCATAACAATCTACTCATTTACTCTCCTCCAGTCATAAATTACTAGTGCCTTGACTGCTGTAGAAGGAAAATTATTTCATAATACCTCCTACATTTATACCCCCAAGCATGACAGTCTCTCCTGTATTTTAAAACATAGGAATACCTAAAGCAATATACTCACCATGTAGATTTTAGACATTTATGAAAGACTTTTATTCTGTCTCTGATATTACTTTTAACTTAAATTAAGAATACAAGCAAACCTGCATCTAAACAAAACCCCCAAATATCATAATTAGTCATTTTGAGTGCCTGGCTCATTGATTTTCAGATGGCTGGAACTGAGCACAGTCTGAACACCAAGTATCTCCTAAAGCATTTTGAGTAGAAAACCCCAAAGCAGAGCATTCGCTATTATTAATATAATTTGCTTTTGAAAATCTTGACTGGGAGTGACATTTCTGTTCGCTAGATCCCTTAACTCCAAAGACAAACCGCCCCTATGTACATATGTTCGCACCTTTTTAAAACGATACTTCAGATACTAGATGCTTGAGCTCACTCATAATTTCCTGAATACTAGTAGTTCAATCATCATGCTAGTCCTTAAACATAGTAAACCTCAAGATGGCACTCTTGAACTACAGAGTTTTTCAGGGAAGCTGATTATGAGTTTCCTGCAAGAAATTTGCAAAAAAAATTAAAAGGAATTTAATGGTGAGTGTGAACCTGTGCAGGAATAACCAAAGCAAATATCAAGTAGAACAGCAATATCAGACTAGGACATCAGAGCCTACTGGGGTTCACATGGCAAAATCTACTTGAAAATATTGATTGCAATAAAAAAGAAAAGATTTTTGATAAAAACCAAATTTTGTGATTTCTTGAAGCTTCTTGAAATTTTTTCCTTGCTCACCATCCTTTATTCACTGCTTCCTTTTTTGACAGAGAGGATGTTTTTATGTTTCCTCATGGGTATCTTGAGGTTTCCTCAAGTACAGCTTGGGTTTGGTTCAGATGTGAGATAGAACGCTCAATATTTATGTGGATGGCAATGGCCTATAAAGGCTGGGCCTCTCAGTTCCTCCTTCCACTCATCATCTCCCTGCTTGCAATGGAGGATGCTGTGCTGGTACAGAAGTCCCTGATGGCTTCATCCTGGTCTTCCTGCTTTTTCCTCATGCAATATGGGGGCAGATGGAGGAAGCCCCTGTGTCCTGGAGAAAATAGGGAGGGGAAGGACACCAACCCTCCCTTCGTTTAGGTGCTGTAGAGTTAACCTGCTCCTTGCTGGCCCCACAGGAGCTCTTTGCTTTTTTCTTTTAATTTTTTCACACGTTGTAGCATCATTCCCTGCCTCTCCACCAGGCTCCTGGGTGGAAATCTTGCATGAGGCTGGAGAGAGGCTGCCTTAACACTAATGGGGGGGTTAGACACAGCTGCTCTGCTGTGGCTCCTGTGCAGCTACAGAGCAGCTGGGTCCAACCCAGGCACTGTGGTGGGTGAAGAAATCCTGGCACCAGCAGGCAGTCACCCTTGTTTTGTGGGACAAGGGGGAGCCCTCCTCAACCCAGGCTTGTGTGAAAGCTGGGAACTGGAGGCAGCAGCTCCTAGGCCTCGCAGAGCCTTTCTTCCTCCTCTTGCTCTTCCTCCTCCTTCTCAAGAGGAAGTTTTGTCCGAAGTCAGAAAGATGTAATAAGGAGCATCCATGGGAGGGAGGAGGCAGACCATGGGTGACCTTGCAAAGGCTTTTTGGGATCTTTCTCCTTTCACAAGAGCCTTCATTCCCTCAGCAGTTTTCCTCAGTGGTTGCTTCTATCCATGTTGACTTTGGAGACTCACAGTCTTGGCTGTGTCTTACGTGAGGTTAGGGTCACAGCTGGCACCCACCCAGCCCACCAGCCAGCCTGCCTTGCTTGCCGCCCTCATAGCCACCGCGTTGGAGCCACTGTTGAGCAGTCTTACAAAATCATCTGCTGACTCACCCTTCCCTTGCTTGCCTAAGTGAAATCATGCCTGCCTTTAAAAATCACACTGCAGCATTACATGACGTATTTATCCACTTTCACTGTCATGAACTGCTTCAGATAAGCAGCTGTGAGGCTTCTGGAAAAGATAGTGGGGCCTTTTTGCTCTGGGGCCATTGAAAAATGCAGAGCATTTGTTTCTGCTCTGCTTGCTGGCATAAATCTGAATCTGTTGACTCATCGAGGTCATTCCTGGAAATGCTGGGAATGGACTTCTCCAGAGCTGGTACAGGTGGGTCCCAAGGTTTTTTTTAATGGTGTCTGTCTCTCACATGCTGTTTCTCTCTGGTTGTGTGGCTGCTTAGGGCAGCAGATTGATGCCTCTGAGGATCTCACATCATGTCAGCATCCTTTGCTCTCATCAGCTCGCATTGCAACATGGCCCAAACTCTGGCCAAGTTTGATTTTGGTACCAGTACTGTGAGGTTTTTCAGTTACTATGCCTATATCTGAGACCCTATTTACTTCCACCCTATTTTGCAGAGCTGCTGTGTCCTGCGTTGAATCTTTGTCCAAGCCAGGCTCTGGCACAACAGGGAGATTAACTACCCAAGGCAAGAGCCTGATGAGTGATGGATTTTGGAGATAGACAGACAGGAAAAAAATGAGTGGGATTTTGCTTAGATTGAGCCAAGGCACAAAACTTTTTTTTTTTTTTTTTTTTTTTTTTTTGAAAAAACCATTACACCAATTTTTTA